>NC_134569.1:141241566-141439066 GCF_050947875.1 Dermacentor variabilis
ATACTGGAAGATATCTATAGCGCTCCACAGCCACCGTAGTCCTCCACAAAGAAAGCAACAAAATCCCTATAAAGAAAGGCGTCAGACAGGGAGATACGATATCTCCAATGCTATTCACAGCATGTTTACAGGAGGTATTCAGAGGCCTGGAGTGGGAAGAATTGGGGAAAAAGTTGATGGAGAATACCTTAGCAACTTGCGATTCGCTGATGATATTGCCTTGCTTAGTAACTCAGGAGACCAATTGCAATGCATGCTCACTGACCTGGAGAGGCAAAGCAGAAGGGTGGGTCTGAAAATTAATCTGCAGAAAACTAAAGTAATGTTTAACAGGCTCGGAAGAGAACAGCAGTTTACGATAGGTAGCGAAGCACTGGAAGGGGTAAGGGACTACATCTACTTAGGGCAGGTAGTGACCACGGATCCGGATCATGAGACTGAAATAACCAGAAGAATAAGAATGGGCTGGGGTGCGTTTGGCAGGCATTCTCAAATCATGAACAGCAGGATGCCACTATCCCTCAAAAGGAAAGTGTATAACAGCTGTGTGTTACCAGTACTCACATATGGGGCAGAAACCTGGAGACTTACGAAAAGGGTTCTGCTGAAATTGAGGACGACGCAACGAGCTATGGAAAGAAGAATGATGGGTGTGACATTAAGGGATAAGAAAAGAGCAGATTGGGTGAGGCAACAAACGCGGGTAAACGACATCTTAGTTGAAATCAAGAAAAAGAAATGGGCATGGGCCGGACATGTAATGAGGAGGGAAGATAACCGATGGTCACTAAGGGTTACGGACTGGATTCCAAGGGAAGGGATGCGTAGCAGGGGGCGGCAGAAAGTTAGGTGGGCGGATGACATTAAGACGTTTGCAGGGACAACATGGCCACAATTAGTACATGACCGGGGTAGTTGGAGAAGTATGGGAGAGGCCTTCGCCCTGCAGTGGGCGTAACTAGGCTGATGATGATGATGATGATATCGTTGAAAATGACGAGTTTCCAAAGTCGCGAAGCTCCTTAAAGTCAGAATTTAGAAGTTTAGGGCAAGCATGCATTTACCATCATTCCCACGCTGGCTGCACCACCTTGCTTGCAGCTCCCGTGGACACTAATACACACAGTTCCCTCTAGTAATTAGTGTATTAAACTCTATGATTGCCGTAAACACCGCGCGCCGCCGCACTGCGTTCGTCGTTGGTGTAGCTCGGAAGTTTCAACACGCAGCCAATCGTGCGGATGTCCCAGAGTTACAGGGGCCGTTAGAAGCGCAACGATGTTTCCAGGTATCGAGGACTATAGGCAAAGGCATCAAATGCGGCGAGCAAACAGCGAGCGGTACGAGATCGAGAAAGCGGCGGCAAGTGCGGCAGGTAGCGGCAGTCAAACCTATGCCACGAAACGAGCCACGTGCGACCTACTGTTGCCAGAATTGAAAGCGCAGTGTGCGCATTTGGCGAATGAAAGCAGATAGAGAATGAAGTCAAAGCAGGTTGGCTTGCGAAGGCTGACTGCCTGTCGTCATGCTCGTTTCTAAGTTTTTTTTTTAATGCGATAGCAGGCGGACTGAATCCTTGTGTACGTGTCCGTCTGACCCAGCGTACGCGCAAATCACGAAGATGGTGCAGTCTGAAATGCGTAGGCCGATCTCGAATGTAGCGGAGTCGTAACACAGCGTCTCGAAGCGCTTGCGCTTGCTGTCCCGAGGGAAGAATTCGAGAACACTGGCACGCGAGGCTCGCGCCAGACGCTTGAGAGAACGATTTTCGCTGATGCCTCCTATATAGCAGGCATCTACACTCTGCTTTGGGACGCCATGTTACTTGGACAGGCATTTCCATTGCCGAGACCGGCACGACCAAAGCGGCAACGTCGAAATGACCGCGACTTACTCGGGAGCTTCTGTGGCAGTCAGTCAAGGTAGCATGAAGTCATGGATCGAAGTGCACAGGCCGTGTGCTATCTACCAGGTGCTGCTTGGGCACGAGAGAGAAGCATGCGTGCGTGCAATCGCAGCCAAATGGTTAGAACGTTGGGTTGCGGTGCTGGAACAAAGAGCTTCGATACCACCATCCCTACTTTGTAGCGGTGTGGATTAACTTCACGCGCTTAGGGGATATCTAGCAGAAAACTCGATGCGAGATGATCGTACCTCATGTTTGTACGAGATATATAGACAAACGCCGTGACGTACGCGCGCGCAGCTGTCAAGCCGTCACAATCACCGCAAGCTAAATGTATTCTATCGCGCACTTGGGGAGTTAAGGGCGCTAAGTTTTGGCCTAGATGTTCTTTTTTTCTTTCCTTCGTGATTGACCGTTACGGAGAGTTGTGAACTCTATAGAGCATGCCTTGTGTATGAAAGGGCGCTTCGGCCAAGGTCGGCCGTGGTCGCTCCAGAACTGCTTGATCAACTAAGTAAAAAGTACATTGTTGAACGTCGAGGCATCGGCAGTGGCGCAGAATGTACCCTATTGTTTGATCGCACCTGCAAGCACTGCGTGCTACAAGGTTGGCCATTCTGATGAGGAAAGAATGAGCCATCGTAAATGGCCGCGCGCATCCACATGCGACACAATAAAGCGGTTTGTTGAAGGGAGAGCCCAGGTGGCAGGTGAAATCGCAGGTAAGAGTAGAGTGAATATAAGACGGGGGAGTTGATGGAACAGGGAGAATCCTATCGCAGAAGTCCGATGCTGCCGGAAAGTGAGTGAAGTTGCCGCGGAGAACATAAAAAAGAAGACCTTATGCCCCTATATAAATTAAGGGAATTGCACTGTGGCAATAAGGATTAATATAAACTCCAGCAAAGTAAATCAACAAACAGCGTTTCTGCATCGAGTTATTATTATTTTCATGCATTTAGAAATTAATATCACTGCATTTATGGATAATGCAATTGAAGAACCGCATATGCTATATTGTGTGTCATACTCAGATTGATTTCATTGCCTGCGATGAAGTGAAACTCCCTATGTCCCGCAGAAAGGCGCGTAACAGGCCTCACTCAGAGCATTCATTGCTCCGCGATCATCTGTTGCGTTAGGATTCGGCACCTTGCAGCAACGAAACTGGTGCAGTGTCAATGTCTCTTGACCAAAATTTTGTTGGTCACGCATAAAGGGTATGTCCTGAAGGCAACTTCATAAATGAAATGCAAACAATACGTTGTGCATTGAAGCCTACTGTAGCGCAGTACCGGCAGAGACTTCTTGCTTTATATGTTCGTCGTCTTCCGGGCTGCTTAACGAAAGCGTTTATTAACTCTTGTCTTGCTACATAAAGTGTAAAAAAATGTGTAACAGTAAGGATTCCTGCTCCGCGATGGTCGGGAAATCTGGTGCGGAGATTCTCGTTTTTCTCAGTGACGCGAACGATGTCGTATTCCACGCCAAAACGAAGTTGACGGAAGTATTTCAAAAGACTCATTCCGGCCATTTTCTAGACAATTCATGATCGAATCGAGGATGTACTCTTTCAAACATATTCTGTAAGTGAGAAAAAAAAATCCTGCACTTACGAAACAGCGGTAACCGCAATCACTTCGTAGCATGAAGAGTAGCTTCTCGTCAGAGAACGGGTGCAAGATGAACCAACCGCGATTCGAGTCATTGGCAGTGTGATTGAACTCTAGCCGTTTAACGGCCATTACCGGTTTTAATTTTGTGCGCGATATTAAGTGTAGGCCATTGAGGACTTAATGAAATCACACACTCCACCTGCAGCTAATCCACTGATTGGGTTTAAATGGCTGACTTCAACGATCATTATTTTTTTTTATATTCGGCTTCCCCTCGGATGCATTCATTTACACTATCACCCACTATTAAGACCATCGCCGACGTTTCTTACCTTTTTTTCTTCCTTTTCGCGGTGAACAGAGTACGCAATGCTGTAGTTGTGAGAAAGTAAGAGAGCGTGGCACGTATCACGCATGAGGCGTGCGAACCCACAAGAATCCATCATTCTGTAGTTTATCCAAACTTCACAGCAAACTGACGACGTTCGAGCGTGAAGAACTACGAGACGAAACGTTACCAAAACAGCGGGAACGAAATAAAGATAGGCCGATGTTTATAAAATGGCAGAGACTATGCTTTAAACGTTGAATGAAGTTTACCCTGCTACTCGGCGCCGGAATAGAAGGAAGGGGGAGAAGAAGAAGGCTACAAGCTGGGACGACGTGGTAGGAGGATTTGTATAAACAGTCTGTCACGTGGTGATACCGCAGCCGCGAGTCAAGTCCTCATGCTGCGCAGGAATGCAAGAGGTGCACGAACTGCAACTCTACCGATGGCTTGACAATTCCGCCACGTTTTTGCAGTAAAGCGAGACTTCGGCAAGTGGTCGAGTAGCGCAATATTTTTTGAGGGAAATTGAGTCACCGTCTTCCTTTCGTGCGCGTGCTGGGTGAAACACGAAATATACGATTGGTGCAATGTTGCGGCTACAACATGTCCCAAAAGTCTCAATTGGGAGAGTCGGTAGGTTGGCATAGATGCATATATCGTAATGCCATAAATACAAAAGGAAATCGAAATCGCATAAGATGGGAAATCGAGAGAAATATAGAAAAAGAAACACATAGTACCGCTTAGTTGTTGACTTCGGTAGCATGATTGTCCGTCGATTAAACGCAGAAAGTCAGAGCAGTATGCTATCCGCCGATTAAAAAGAACAGTAGACATATTTACGAAGTAACCATAGTAGTTTTATCCGCTCTACAAACTTGAAAACATTAGCTTGCTAACAAAATTAACAAGCATGGTGTCACGCGCGCACAAGTAAACATGAACACATCTTACTCGATGACAGCGGAAACTCGCTCTCGAAACGCTGGAGTGAGGAAGCGCGGCAGCAGCAGCAGCGAGCGAATTTACCTTCGTGCTGCCTCTCACTTCAACGCGAACCAAAAGGCGAGGACACAATTCACACGAAGGTATCATCGCTTGGCGCGCTCTGTCCCCACCGCGAATCCCTTATACGCCGCAGCCGCCGGAGTAACAGGACACTCCCCCCCCGCACGAGATTGAGCCGACAATCGCGCGTTTTCACTCGCACATACCGCATAACGCGTGCGGCGACGCTGGTTTCGCCGTTGCACTTTACGCGAAACATCACGGCGACGGCAGAAATGCGCCTGGAGTGTCCATATAATTGCTATTGCAATAATAAGAACCGGAAGAAATTGAAGAAATTGATAAGGAAATCTGATATCAGATGCATGGTCACAACGTTGTTGCGAGAAGGCCATTCTAGGATATTCACTCCGATTCATTCTAACTTATAAGCCATGTAGTATTCCCTCTGAGTTATGCTTGCTCCGAGATAATGCGCCTTGGCCGCTTAGGGCGTTGGACCTTACACGACATTATGGTGTAAGACATGAGAATCGGAAGTGATTTCTGAAAAATAAAAATCGCCCTGCGCAATATGTACTCATTCGTGGCTCCATGCCCTCCAATAGAATAGCTTACACATATTTATATGTTCTATTAAACTACACGATTCGCTTTTCCATGCTCCCAATGTCAGTATTTCGAAACACACAACTGAAACCAATCCGTTACACAATCCCCCCTCCCTCTTACACACACAGGAATGACATACACGCCAGCTTTTCGGTTTCTTTTTTTCCACGGAAAGGAAATCGCGAGCATTCTGTCATAAGAAATGAAAAGTCCACTGATTGGCTGCTAATTGCGCTCGAATGATGAAGAAACGTAGAGCTAGGCCATTCCGATCCTATGACAGCCACAGTTTAAATCAAGGTCTACATGCTTTCCGCGACGATACTGAGTCAAGGAGCGCGATCAGTTTTAAAAATCTAGGTGTAAGATGTCTGCGCTCACCACCCACCGGTACACATGTTGCCAGAGAAAAGGGCAAGTGGGTGCCCATTCATCGGACAAAAGTAATCACGTGTGACAACATGGAAAACGTAAGGAGATATTACGTGTCTTTCCGAAGCGCTGTAACATAATTATTTTTC
The DNA here is from genome assembly GCF_050947875.1 of Dermacentor variabilis. NCBI lineage: Eukaryota > Metazoa > Arthropoda > Arachnida > Ixodida > Ixodidae > Dermacentor > Dermacentor variabilis. The sequence continues at coordinate 141,247,561 of NC_134569.1, forward strand.
TTCTTCTTGAACAAGTGCGGAACTCCAGTAAGCATTTCTTCAAGTGTCATTTGTCTTACAGTTTTCTTCAACGTAATATTCGATCTACAGCTGTAGTTCTACATTTTTTGTTTTGGGGTAGGAGAAGGAGGAATCCTTTTGGAGAGGGGGAATTGAACTGTGAGGAACACTCAGCAAATGCGAGTTTAGTTTTACTGCTGGCTGAGCGAATTGCGCATAGCTCGCTATTGCAGGCTGGTTCTTGTTCTAAACCTGCGTGGAGAAACCGCGGGTAATATCACAGAGAATAGATTAAGCACGTCAGGCTAAATGAAAGTGACATTCTGACATTAAGTTCCTGACATAGCTCAGCGCAGCTATGAAGCTCTTGCTTGCGGATCCGGATCATGAGACTGAAATAATCAGAAGAATAAGAATGGGCTGGGGTGCGTTTGGCAGGCATTCTCAGATCATGAACAGCAGGTTGCCATTATCCCTCAAGAGAAAAGTATATAACAGCTGTGTCTTACCAGTACTCACGTACAGAGCAGAAACCTGGAGGCTTACGAAAAGGGTTCTACTTAAATTGAGGACGACGCAACGAGCTATGGAAAGAAGAATGATAGCTGTAACGTTAAGGGATAAGAAAAGAGCAGATTGGGTGAGGGAACAAACGCAAGTTAATGATATCTTAGTTGAAATCAAGAAAAAGAAATGGGGGCATGGGCAGGACATGTAATGAGGAGGGAAGATAACCGATGGTCATAAAGGGTTACCGACTGTATTCCAAGGGAAGGGAAGCATAGCAGAGGTCGTCAGAAAGTTAGGTGGGCGTATGTGATTAAGAAGTTTGCAGGGACAACATGGCCATGATTAGTACAGGGCCGAGGTAGTTGGAGAAGTATGGGAGAAGCCTTTGCCCTGCAGTGGGCGTAGCCAGGCTGAGGATGATGATGATGAATGCACGCTGATTAATAATGTGTCAGTGCCTACCCGTCGGCGTGGCCACCCTCGCGCGTCGCCACACTCACCGGAGTTATCTTGGCTGATATGAAGGACTACCGCCTCGGGGCTATGTGAACCCGACTACTGGGGCAGCGACCACCATCCGATTCACCTTGGTTTATCTTCGGGCTGAACAGGCCTCCTCCACCGACTATGTCAAGTGGTAGACTGGGATTCGTACAGGGCAGTATAAGAAACCCCTTTATCGAACTCCATGCGGGACCCGCCCCATTGTCTTAGTGTGGCACTAGTTGAAGCAACACGCACGTCATGGGTTGATGAATCACGAACCGCTACAGATTTGCAACTTCTGCGTATCTGGGCGTCGCGCCGCCAAGCTGAACTTGTATCAGAACGTGATCCAGCATTAAATGCTCTTCGGTTAGAGGCCCAACGCATTACTGCAGTACCTCGGTGCCATGAACAGTGCTTAGAACGTGACCACTGGATGGACTGGGGCTCTTCTCTCGGTCCTTCGTCATCCATTGCTTCTATTTGGCGCACCTTTCGAGTAATGGAACGCGGTCGGAGCCCTTTAGAACCGACTTGTAAGCATCTTGCCAGACACCAGCAGTATTCGCCGAAACTGTCACCCACACCTTTTTTTTCTACTTTGGATACAACACTGCCTCATCTCGTTGTTCAAAACGGCCTTCTGACAGACGCAGGCACACCTCGTACACTCGCCGACATCGAGGGCATACAAGCTGCCTTCACCATGGCGGACTATTTAACGGCAATAGGCCTGTCGAAGCCATGCAAGTTGCCAGGACCGGATGGCATACCGTATGAACTTTATAACAACACGGAAGGCAAGGTTCCCGATGTGCTGTTGGGGGCCATACATGAACCTTGGGCTACAGAAGTGATTCCTGATTCTTGGCGGCATGCAGAAACGGTCCCTGTTCCCAAACCCGGAATACCCCGAGACCATATCTCTTATATGCACCCAATAGCACTAACCTCAACGTTAAGCAAGGTGATCCAGTGTAAGCTCGCGACACGTATTACATGATGGCTTGAGCGATCCACCTGGTATCATCCTGGAAAAATCGGGTTTTGTGCTCATTTTGGCATTGAGCATAGCCTTGCGTACCTTCTGTGGTTCTCATCGGAGGCCACTCCCGAATAATTCGCACCATTCTGAGAATGGACATTCGCAGAGCGTATGACCATGCGAGTCACAAAGCGATTGTTGGAATTCTTCATTGGCTTCAGTTCCCTAGCCATGTCTACACATTCATCGAAGCCTTCCTGCACGCTCGCACTTTCTCCATTCGCCTGGCTGGCCAAGCAGCAGGTGAGTTCGTCAAACAGCGGAGTGTCACACAAGGATCTGTGCTCACACCAGTCTTTTTCAACATCGCCCTCCTTCCGCTAGCTTGGAAGCTAGCGATGATACATAAGGCACAATACATAATTTAAGCTGATTGCATCACTGTTTGGTCAGTTCATATTGAAATATGCCGCTAAGAAATAGCGCTTCAAGAGGCCCTAAACGTGACGCACAACTAGGGTGCTCAGACAGGGCTCGAAATTTTCAAGGACAAGACGATGTACATGTCTGTAGCGAACAAGTATGGGTGCCGTCTACTGGTACTCCACTCTGACCTCTTTACTTAATTCTGGACCAGCAGCCACTAGACGAGGCCTCAACTCTCCGTGTACACAGCCTTGAAATAGATTCCTCCGGATCTGCGGGACCATGGGTCAAGAATGCAAAGCAACAGGCCGCAAAAACGAGGAAGTTGATGCGTCGGATAGCGAAGCAATATGGCGGAGCGAGCACCGACATGGCTCCCCTTCTTTTCCGTTCTGTGCTGCAACTACGACTCGTCTACATAGCCCAGTTTCATAATCTCACGAAGAAAGAATAGGCTCGTCTTGAGGCCACTAATCACGAAGCCATGCGGGCCATTGCGGGCCATTGCGGGACTACCACGTCTCACTCCGCTGCCAACCCTACAGGTCAAGTCCCAACTCAGCATTATCGACAAACTCGTGCACCAAAATCGATGAGCGCGCACCTTTAATCCTCCTAAGTAGTGCTCGGCTGCTGCATTGGCCCGGTACTTGGGACATGAAATAGACAATCAAGCTTCTACGACACCCAATGCAGCTTTGTGGAACAGGGTACAAGTAAGTGACAATGAGCCTCTTGGTCGTCTGCACAGCCCGATTCCTCGCCAGGCGAAGGCTCAAATTTGCCGCCTTCGTCGTGCCGATGACAATCAGGACGATGTGACTCTCGTAACATACACTGACGTCAGTGTTAACGGCACCATGATTCACACAGCACTCGAATGCCCATTGATACCAGAGTCAGGCCAGAGGTACTCGTACACTGCCGATCCTTCAGCGCCGGCCAATCTTGCTGCGCATGCCGCCATACTATAGATGGCTTGGTCGCGTTGCTCTCTTCCGTTCAAGCTGCTCGATATTCCCAGCTCATAATTCGCACGCACTCGACTCAAGCCGTCCACGACATACGTAGAGTCTACTCTACTGCCAGATAGCATTCACCGTCTTGCTGCCACTACGAATATCGTGGTACGCGTCCGGTGGGTGCCTTGAACAGCCCTGCCGAGTGTCCTTGAAGCTGATTTGGCACCCAACCCAGAGATTACAACGTACCCATTATAACGTATCCGCATTTTCCTGAAGACTCCTGGAGACAACTGACCCAGGAAATAGCAAACCTTCAACGTACCACACGAGCTCTTATACCTCCGTATCGGTAAGACCCACCGAGAGTAGGTTACGTCACGGAGGCGTCCTGTCGGCGCGGCGCTCACCCTGTCTGCGACCGCTCCCTGGCTACATTATCACGGTTCTTATGATACATCGTGCCCATCTTGTGAAACCATAATGCAAAACGTGACAGCAGCACACCTACAATGGACGAGCCCAGGTCTTCATCTAAGTCGTCTCCGCCACATCCAGGCTACAGGCCTTCGGCCTGGCCGCCCACTCCGACCTTGAGTTTTGGATTCATGAACACACGGATATTTATTCGTGTACTTTTGACAGGCTTTGTATTATGCCTAAGGCAAGCTTCCGAATTAAAAAAAATAAAACAAGGAATTTCATACATTTTTTTTTTCATCAGTAGCGCCAATATCAGATTGTCTTGACTACTACATACCACAAAGATGGATGCATTTACGCAAATTTTACAGTACAAAACAAACACGGGACTACTCTCTACCTCAATTCGTAGTTTCTCGCTTTTCTTTTGTCATGTTCAAGCGTCTATGCGCTCAAATAATTAAAATTAGGGCAAGTTTCATCGTCTGTGCTTTCGTGTGCTCGAGACACTACTAACTACGCGGCATGAAACGCTTAGTGTGAAGATTGGGACTGTTGGTGATTCATTGAACAAGATACAGCGCAAAAAAATAGAGGGACACGAGAGAGTGACACGCACATAGCGCTGGCTTACAACAGATTATTTATGAAACCATGAAGGAATAAATGTACAGGGTGCTACTATGCGCAATATGTGAACGATCTCTAAAAATCTGGATCATCATTTGCAATGCTGATAATGATATCCACGTGCCTACAGAGCACACGGAATACTTGGGATTCAAACCCTGTCAAGATACGCCACTTCCCGAGGTGAAAGTGCGATCGAAGGAGAACTGACGCACGAGCTATCAAACTTCCTAATGAAATCTGTCTCGGTGATTTCACGTGTCAGCTGTGAACTACGTTTAGGCAGCACATCGCTTTTTTCCAAGTAGGGCTTACACCCGCGGTCGCGGCAATGAATACCCAGATGGCCCTGTACCGTATTGTACACATTGTTATCGCACTCCCTGAGACGATCATTTAAGCACCTTCATGTCTGTCCCACGAATTATTTTCCACAAGAAAGAGGAAACACATGCACCACACCAGTGATGCAGGGCACTAAACCCTTCCTGTGTTTCACAGTACAATGGCCACGCCTGGCTTGTGAAACAAACTTGCAAAGCTTTGCTAGCTTTTCCGGAGCGGAAAAAACAACCTCAACACGAGCGCATTGCCCTACCCTATGAGCCACCGCTTTTGACGAGAAACCGCTTCTCTCTTTCCAGTCAGCACATTCAAAATTAGTCAGAAGAGCAATGGTTAATGTGTGCTTCGTCAGTGCCCTCAGAAGGTCATGGCCGCATTCTATGCAAAAAGTTTTGATGCTCAGGTTGACCACTTGTTGTCTGCCAGATACACGAAGGCTTTAGTATCAGCTGTCGCGGAAAAGCTTCCTAAGCAAATCAAGAGCGTGACGAAACTGATCGAGCACCACGTCAAGCAGTGGAAAGAAAGAACTTGCAGTACTGCCATATAGACATCATGTGTCCCACAAACTGAAGAGGGTAGGGCAACGCGCTGGTGTTGCGGTGGTTTTTTTTTTTCACTGCGGAAAAACTAGCAAAACTTCGCAGTTTGCTTCACAAGCCTAGCGTGGCTGCTGTACTGTGAAACACAAGTAGGGTTTAGTGCCCTGCTTCCCTGGTGTTGTGTATGTGATTCCTCTCTCTTGTGGAAGAAAGTACGTGGGACAGACAGTAAGGTGCTTAAATGATCATCTCAGAGACCACCATAACAATGTGTACGACACGGTAAAAAGCCGTCTGGGCAAGTTGTCCACGACAAAGTAAAATAATAATAAAACATTCATGCAGAAACTCCACTGGAGTTGTCTAAGTATGCGTAAGCAATGTGTCACTTGCTCATCTCGACGCAGCCCCGGCGACACTATCAATATTATCGAACTTGATCGAATCAGTATAAATACTCATGAAGCCTTATCAGATTTGATACAACCCTTATCAGTCGTTATGAACCTTACAGCAATCAATCCGCTCCTTATCAACCCTTATCTGTCCTTTTAAACACTTATCAAAATTATCGGTCGTTATCACCTTTATCGGAATAGGTGCGATCCTTATCATCTATTAACGGCCATTATCAACCTTGTCTGACTCGATCCGACCCTTATCAACCCTTTTCGGTCCTTAGCAACCTTATCAGAATTGCCCCGTCCATTATAAGCCCCTATCGCTCTTTAGCACCTTATACATCCGCGTTTAATCATTACATACATTGAAGAGAGCCATGTCCTCCTTCATCACTCCTTTTAATCCTTATCAACTCATCGACTGATCATGTTTCAGTGTTGCGCTAAATAAAGCGCGTTAACCCTTAGGGATCCATGGAATTTCGGTGTGTGAAATAACGACCCAACGGAAGGTGCATGCCGTGACCACCGATACGTATCGGGGATGTCGCTTGTTTGGCATTAAATTTCCGCAATATGGGTGTTTCCTTGATGTCTACAATGCTCCAAGTCGGCTCTACGTGTAGTCCTAGAGATGGCTCTTATTCTAACATCACCACATCTTTCAAAAAAGCAGTCATGGAAGCTGTTCTTCTTTGACACTTGGCCTTTACCGCTGGTAGAACACGTTCATACGGTCCAGATATATTTTCTTTCTGCAAGCGTGTCCTCTTATATCTTACGGTATCGGATTCCTTCCTTTCAAAAAGACAATCCACACCACATTATAAAATTTGTTTATGTTAATAGGACTCTATTCCTCATAAGGCCAAAAATTGACGTACATGCAGAGCCACCATGCTCGACAAGGACTGTTTTTCGAGAAGAGGCTGCTGAAGTGAGTAGTGTGATTAGAACATTTGATCCCGTTCCTGATAGCATTTCGCATCTGGACGCTTGTGTTTGTGCGATTTCATACCTTTCATTGGAGTGCGTAGCATGTGTGCATTTATTTGTCATGCGTGTCTAAATGTAATGCAACTAATTTTCGCATGACACTACTCATAACTTCACGCAACAAATAAAGAAAGTGGATGTTTAGCCTAGTGGGTAAGACACTCAGTATCTGAGCGTGGGCTCCTAGCTTTGACACTCCCCACCGCGAACGTTCCCCCCCCCCCTTTTTTTGAATTCATGTAATACATTGATTATTTTATAGTGATTCGCCTTCTGCAACAGGAGAACGGGTTTCCTTGTCCCGTATTCTTCTGTTTCACACTTTTCTTGTAGTACTCTCCTACATGCATTACCCTGCTTTAAAATTTGTCACAAGGATTTAACGGCCGTTGAGCTTCTGCAGAAGTCACTGTGCTTTCTATTTCTGTGATAACACGTAGGGTACAATCTGCCCCAAATTGCCATGGATAACCACCAAATAATCTTACATCCCGTCTAAAAACTTAAATAAAAACAAAGATCAAGCTATGTTACCGTAAAACAGCTACAATGCAACCCCGCATCGCGCACTAAGCCTTGTAAGGCCCTGTAACGATAGCCACTTGGAATCCAGGTGCTGAAGTCAGCATCCCGGTTACTATAGAAGCCAGATCATGTGACAAATGGCTCCCGGTTCTGTCGTGCACGTAAGCAAGCCCACTACAGGTGGTGATGACCGGTGTCTTGTGTCACGCAGGGTCGTACAGCTGGGGCAGGTAGCGTCGTCCTCGATGAAGCCATTCTACTTGCAGGTGACAGGAAATATGAGAGGTACCCTCCCCATATCCTTTTCAGGAAAAACTTCCTTGGCCCTGGTGAAACCATGGGTGAAAGCGCCTACACACGATGTAAAAAGATCACGTTTGTCGAGTAGCAGGAAATTTAACCTTGCAAGCGTCCTACAAGCTGCGCAAGTCTGCGAGCTCCCTGAATTTTTCACAGATGTGCAAGTGTTCACGCATCGTGCTTCGAGACTAAAAAATTGCAGCCGAACTCATCTCACGATGACTGTCGACGGTAATGAATTAGCACCTAATTAATATAACGTCACAACGTACTTCCACCGTCGAAACGAGTTATGTAGGAGGAGTGTACTGCAGCGGGACTCCACTTTAGCGCTTCTCGAATAACACTAGGCGCCATATACAGCGCCTCGGCCGTGCCTGCGCATAGCCTCCGAAACCCATGGCACACCAGTGCGTGCGAACGCTGACAACGCGTCGTGTGGCAACCGGGTTCCGCTCTCCCGCTTGTTTCTGAACTCGCTCTGTTATCTAGTCCCCACGTGGCTTCTGAGATGGGTAGAGTGGCATGCCGGTGCCCGCGAACACTGAGAATTGTTCTTCCGCCTGCCGCACACTTAACGGCCCTTACTGAGTGACCCAAGTTAGCGACAGGTTCATTGATGAGCGTCACATACCTAATACTTTCACGGCGCAGCTCGCTAAAGCGTTGACGTGAAAGGTGCGCTCATAGAAGGCGGCACATACCAGATGGATTTGTGGCATAGCCTGCTACTCGTCAGGTCACTGTCCTTGAGAAACCCTTGCGACGTGGGTTCCATTCGGCTGAGCATCGGAGAAATTTAAAGATATTTTTCGACATTCTAGAGCGACACATTCCCAGTGCCACATACCTAGTTACGCGAGTTGACGCCAGAAACGTTCATTAAAGAGCCGCACATACCTACTGGCACGCATACAGTCACCGAAGTTGGGATCAAAGAGGTTTATTGAAGGCCAGCAAGAACCGACTGGAACATACTCAGTGCTAAAAGTCGGAGTGAAAGTTTCTCCGAACAACGGTACCCACCAAGTCCCGAATGTACATTGACGCATGTCGGCGTGAAAAAGGCTCGTAGAAGAGTGACACGTATTTACACATTAACACGTGCTCAGCGACCAAAGTTGGTCCGATAACTCGTATCGGACATGGTTCTCTCAGCACTGCAACCCGTTGCGCTACCCATTCGCCTACGGACAACCCAGTGACCAAGGTAAGCAGGGAAACGGCTAGGCACAAACTTACATAGATACGCCCTTCCCCTCCAACACCCACGTTCGTACCCAACTTGCTTCTTTTACAGCATGCTGAAGACAGCAAAATGGTTCTGGAAGGTTGAGAAACCTGTGTACTTCCGAACAGGTACTGATAATCAATAAAAATTACTTAATACTTTGAGAAAAGACAAACAAATATACAATATGCCTTCACAGTCACAAGCTTGGCATCCCCTCCACCCCCGCTTTTGCCAGACGGCGGCACGAGAAGAAAGTGCGGCGCTGAAAATTGCCATGACAAATATAAACGTACCACTGTTCTGAAAGCTCCTGTAAACAGCTATTCCTGTACACAGAAGGATTTTCATTACGCAACAATAACGCAAGAAAGAAGAAAGAAAAAAGGCGTCTGTGAACTTTCCGATAACGCTTCCAGTACTCAATATTTCGTTCGAAAATTCCCCGCATTGGCAGAAGCGCTTATGATAATTTAAATAGGCTCAGCGCTCCTCAGCGTTCTTCGGAGACATTCCACTGAATCCGCTTGAGAATCGAGTCGTTCTCCCAAAGCACTCGCCTTTCGAGGCATAACATTATATTTGCGAAATGAAGGGCGATTTTATTTTTGAAGAGTACTGCGCGCTTGCTAGCTCTCATTGTATGTGCACCTGCGAAAGCGAGGTGTGAAGTAATAACTTTCAAATGGCATTCTTCTTGCCTATGCATCCTTTGGCAGCGCGGATAAGCTTATTGCGAATTCGCCAGAGCACCGGTGGCGGGGCGCGGTGAGCGAACAGCCTCTCAAAGGGCGAAAAGTTAATGCCTCTCACTAAAAGAGGATTTGGCCTGCTCGTAAATAAATGCCAGCGCCGACAAAACCCTTGCGCCCGGTCGAACGCACTCAGTGAGGCTAAATATACAAAGGCACTTACGCAAACGTTCTTTCAACAGCGCCATTAATCTCGCCGCATGTTCTTTTGCACGAGAATTTCTTTCGTTGCTTGTGCCTCAGGCGCTGGCACAGGCCGCCAAAGAGATGCCGCGTCGAAGTAGTCAAAAGGCGCCTATGCTTGTTTGATTGAATATGCATCAAGGTCTGAACTTTTCTGACGCGGAAACCTCTGGCAACCTGAATATGACTGGTCTTGCGTACTCGAGCTTCATGGACACAAAACGTGAGGCTCCTCCACGAGAAAGTTCGTTGCGACTTGAAAACAGGTAGGGCACTTAGGACGCATCGGCGCAGCTGAGTCTGCTCAGAAAGAAAGGGGCATTTCCTTCCGCAGTCAGGTCGTGTCTACCTAAGCATGGTTTCGAGACGCTACCCTTCGCTTAGTGCGAGTCGCTGGTTTTTATTTCTTCTGTTGCCAGTGAACTGTGCCGCCAATTACTCGTAAATAGGGTGCACACACTATTTCGAGCCACGAAGCGCTGCATAGGCCTAAGCCTGTCGGCACCGGGCACACAGCTTTCCATGCCGACACGGATGCACACAGCCTAGCGAGCGGGAAAACAAGATTTCGTAGGAAACGCTGCGCATTCCCGATTCCCTCTACTCATGGATCGTTTATCTCGATGTAAGCAGAGCCACACATTGTGAAGTTCCAATGATCGCCACAGAGCGCAAAAATACACCGTGAAGCGCATGCAGTGGATCTACTGAGCACTCTCTTATATCTACCAGGCGGCCCCCATTCGCACTACTGCCCTTCACGTTATGGGCGCGCACGTGGATGGGAAAATACAGTGCTATATTATGTTGTAGTAAGTGAAGTGGACTTCTTAACAAAGCATGAGGCATAAATTTAGTAAGCTTCTGCGTGTCCCATTTTCTTTTCTGTGTCCTGTGTCGGTAGCGCTGTTTTCAAATGTTATAAAAAGTCACCAACTAGCCCAATGTATTGTCCTTATGTTTATACGGGATACTTGTTCATACACTACGCCTCATTTGTTTTCTAATGGTTTTTTTCTTCAGCAGACTTTTGACCATCAGCAGCTTGCTGACATCAATTTCACACATGACGTCCCAGTTTTTTTCGCCAATGCAAAATTATATATTGTTAGAACTACACAACGGTTTACGGTTCCTTCGCGCAATGTCACGTAAGGCCGCCCTATAGCATTTCTTGGCTGGAAAAAGCCAAGAAATACTTCAAAGGGATTGCGATTGCTATGGCCATTGAAGGACTAGATATTAATTTCCTGATTTTTGACTTGTTAAATGCTTTGGAGGAGCTTTATCAGCCTGCTTCGGAGAAACCAATGCCTCCTTTACTTGAGAAACGAAGCCTCATTCGAAATCTGCGCTCGGTTTGCGCTGAAATCTGCGCTGGAAATCTGCGCTTGAACACTCGGTTTGTAGTGTGAGGTTGTATCATGTGCGCACTGGGGGGAGTAAAAACGCACAGCTTGTGCTTGTCACCGTTGCATTACTTGTGCGAGTGACAGGGAAACGCTGCATTACAATCAACAAGTATTGAACAGCCCAAACTTTGTCAGCCATCATTCTTCAGCAGTGTGACTCCGCTGGAGAGCCCGCTGTCGATTCAATAAACACGTGTTCTCTAAAGTTATTGCCTGTTATAGCACTGCCAAAAACGCAGCACAAGCCACGCCAACACATTTAACGTCCTGCTTGCATTTTCATAGCACATATATCGGTGCTGAATACATATGAACGGTCAAGTTAGTAACAGCAGCACTTGAAAAGTGAGGGACATTTTTCTTACTCGGTGTAAGTTATTTTTTTTAGCAACATTCCTATTGTTTCGCAACATTTACTGCAACATTAGCTTCACATATATATAATGAGAGTGCTAGTGGTTTAGTGTAACAAATACACTGCGGATGCATCTGAACAGAATGGGCGACGCACCTGCTGCATGTTATGACTTCCCTGAGAAGCTACCTCGAGCACCACATTGTCTACAAGGTATGTTTTGTATATGCGTATTAAACCTGAGTTTATTTATTGGCTACATACTTTTGACACAATTTTCTCTTGTTACGTCATACTTCTACCTACACATTTGATGGCTTTACGAATAGTATTGGCCTCGAGCTCCACCACTGGAAAAGCTGGCGCCACCGTCGGCGTGACGTGCTAGGAGAGATCACGTGGACATAGCGGCCGCATCGGCTGCTTCGGGAGCGCCGAAGCGAGCTGAAAACGAGTTTAAATTCCCTCGTACGCTGCGGTCCTCATTTAGTGGCGAAATTTTCCCGCTTCGAGTGTCTCCTTTACAACGCTTGAAAGCACTACAATAGGCAGTGGCTGCCTTTGAAGGCGCGCAACCTGGTAGGCTACTGCTCGGTGCCGGACGCACGCAGGGCCGGACGCACGTAACGGAGGCCGGTGTCAGCCTTATTCCCACGTAACCGCAGGAGAAGAAGCTGCGTGAAGCTTGGCTCGCGAAACATAAAACCAGCAAACAGTCATCGGCTACAACTCAATCAATCAATCAAATGTTTTATTTCCAACAAACTTGTTGGGGGTCCTCCAGGCGAAAAGCTGCGACATACAGCTTGAATGTGCCTGAAGGCCCTCACATGGCAGCAGTACAAATGCAATATACAATGCAATGGGTTACATTTACAATAATTACAAAGATCACATTTCAAAAATTTCTTTACAAAAATATGCCCTAAGCTGTTTTCGAGTCAAGGTATTTGTCATAACAATTTCTTTCCCAAATTTATTAAACAGTGAAGGTAGCGTGTGTCTTAGCGACTGCATGAGGTGATTTGTACGCCTGTACGGTACTAACCACCTGTCTTTGCTGCGGGTACGCGCATCACTTTTGTCATATTCAAGTCGTGACGTATTTTTTAAAAATATTTGAAACTTTTCGGAGCCGAAGCAAAAAGAATGCAGTAGCCTGTATTCGTAAATGTTAGTTACTTGTATTATGTTATAACTTTCAAAAAGTTGCGCAGTAGAATGGAAATAAGGTACATTCGCTAAATGTCGAAGTGCTCGTTTTTGAAGTTGAAGAAGTGCATGAAGATTACGTTTCGTGGTGGTAGCCCATACAAGCGCACAATAATTCAGATGTGATTGAAACAAGGCATAATATATGTACAACTTTACTTTCTCTGGGAAAAAATGACGGGAACGGGACAATGCACCTGCGGCAGATGACAATGATTTCATAATTTGTTCAATGTGATATGTCCAGTTCATATCTTCTGAAAGCTTCACGCCCAATACTTTGTATTTGGTTACAATCTCAATGGGCGCGCCATCCAACAATAATTCTTCATTTAAATAAGACTGCCTGCCTCTTGCCTTGAACAATATGGCCTTTGATTTGGAGCTATTAATTGTTAGAGCGTTATCACGAGACCAACTCGACAATTTAGAAAGGATACTGCGCGATCTTTGTAACAGATCATCAAGATCATTGTCAGAGACAAACAGGCTCGTATCGTCAGCGTATAGAACAATACATGTGTCACTTACTATTTCAGCAATATCGTTAACATAGATATTAAACAAAATCGGGCCTAAAACGCTACCCTGGGGCACACCTGATTTAATTTCCCTATATGAAGAGCAGTATTTTTCGATAGCAACGCACTGCGTCCGCCCAGACAGATAAGATTGAAAGAGCTGATTTGCCACGCCACGGATACCATATCCTTCTAGTTTACTTATTAAAATTTGATGACTTAAACGATCAAATGCCTTGCTATAAACAATAAATATACCCAACGTTAGTTTTCCCACATCAATATTATTAATTATTAGTTCTTTTTGGCGTAACAAAGCTGTTTCGGTTGACCTGCCCGAGCGGAATCCGTGTTGACATTCAGAAAGAATGTCATTCTTCGCAAAGAAATTGTTAATGCGTGCAGAAATCAGTTTTTCTAAACCCTTAGAAAAAGCGGATAAAATGGAAATAGGCCTATAATTCCCCAGGTCATTTCGGCTCCCACCTTTGAAAATAACTGACACCCTTGCTTTCTTCATATTTGTTGGAAAATGTCCCGATTCCATACCAAGGTTAAACACAAATGCGAGATGAACTGCGATGACATCGATTACAAATTTTATAGGCCTGATTTGAATGCCGTCTGCATCAACAGCATTGCTGTTTTTTAAGCCCAAAAATATACGACAAATTTAGGCATCGTCAGTCGGCTCGAGAAAAATGCTGTGCGTACATCTCTTAACAGTAGTACCACTGACCGTGTTATTTGATGATGTCGTCATGTTCACAAAGTGTTCATTGAAACGTTTGGTTAAGAGGATGCCCGACACCTTTTCATTATTCACGGTTATCTCACGCAAACTGCGATTCACATTCCCCTGTCTGATTGCATCATTGATAATTGTCCAAGTCTTTTCTGGATTTTTTCTCTGCACGGCTGCAAAAAGGCTCTCGTAATAGAGTGCCTTAGCATTTCGCAGTTCGGGTATGCAGCAAGCACCGACGCGAGGAAGATTTCTGCTGCGGCGCCCGGTCTGCGATGTTCTGAAAACACTCACTGAGACGCTCGTTCGAGTCCGCTGCCCGACTAATGTCATGACGGTTTGGTATATGAACTTGGCGATACTATAGATACTGGCAAGTTCAGTGGAGTGGAAAGGCAGCGGTAAGAAGCACATTTAAAAAAAGCATGGCATATGGTCATGTTTGTGTTATGAATTAATGCACTGGATTACAAAAAAGGAGCAGCGGGAAATTGCACGCTGAGAACCTCGATAAACATACAGTGCGACGCAACTCGAGAAATAACATTGAAAGGTCAAAGAATTTAGAAAAAAAAATTGAATCGTCGCGATGGCACATTACAGTCCCCGTAGGCGTCGAAGTCTCTACAATGAAATTATTTTTGAACAGCTCTGATAGCGCCCACGCAACAATGGTTGCTTGTATACTGTCAAATGCTCATATTCTGCGGCCTAAAGCTCATGGCACGGTGCGAAAACGCGCGCGCGGCTAAAGCGAAACAGTGCGCGGACAAGCATGCAGACGCGCAGTCGGTCGCTGCGAATCTGCGCGATCGTGCATTGAGGCTTCGTTCTATTACGCTCCATTTAGTTATACAAACACTATAAGAACATATTTCACATAGTTTGCTCTCAGCGTTTACCTACCTTTTACGCAAGAAGCCGGTTCGGGAGACTCCATCGCGGCGACCTCGCGCAGTGGCGTTCACTGTACGTATTCGGTAAAGAGATAGCGTCTGTAAACGATTGTGCGCTTTCAGTTTGCCCAAGATTATTATTTAGACAGTAAAAAACTTCTCACGTTTCGAAAGTACTTACAGAAATGTCCGGGAGAGCTCACGCGTGGTGTTTTCAGTGAGCGCTGACAGCAAAACTTACGAGGAGTGCGCCGCGCGATCCCTCATACTACGCCAGCGAGGCGCTTCCGATAGATGGCGACTCCGTAACTCCTCGCCGCCAATTTCTATTTTAACGCGATAGCGTTAAGGAGCTCGTGTCGCAGAAAAGCCGGTGTCGTAGGCGTCGGTGTCTGTGTCGGCGTCGGCGTCCGCGGCGTTGGCCGTGAGCGATAAATCACGGCAGGCACTTCATAAATAAAAAGCAACTTCCAAGATGGGCTGGGTGGGAATCGAGCCAGGGTCTCCGGAGTGTGAGACGGAGACGTTACCACTGAGCCACGAGTTCGATGCTTCAAAGCGGTACAAAAGCGCCTCTAGTGAACGCGGTGTTGCCTTAGAAACGAGCTGTAAGGCTCAGGCGTGCGTCGCTTGCTCAGGCGCACATTTCCTTGTCGCGCCGAACGCTGCGTTGCTCGACGCTCACCGCGTCCGATGCGGGGCGCGTAGTCGCTGCGCCGTAGCCCATTGTCTTACACCCCTTGGCGGGTCGACGGGAACGCTGTCGCGTTCCACTCTTGAAGGCGAAGCTTAAGCGTCCTCCAATTTTTTGCACAACTTCTAGCAACAGCAGGATGACTTGTCTCGAATGTGAACTCTGCAAGCACTATGAAACTGCTCGACGTGGCTTTGTGGGCCTCTGTCGTTCAGCTTGCGTTACCACACAGTAGATGCCATACCAACAAGCCCATGTAGTTACCCTCAGCTATAACAAAAAAGTGCGAGTCGTCCAAAACCTCATGCCGGCCATGTTGTACCCATGGTCAGATGTTAAGGCATCTCGTAGAGGGATATTGATGGCGATCCACAGACATCAGTTGTGTAAAGCCGTGTCTACATCCTGTGAGAGGAATCTTGCAAGTTACAAAGGAAAAAAACCAGTTCACACCCTAATCCCTGCATTTTTAACGGAAATTTGACGTCATGTGGAGATCACCAGGGGAACAGAGTGAAGTGGCTAACTACAGCTAAGCATTACCGAGTATCAGGACAATGAAGGGAAGTCCGTCCTTTGGGGACTGAGTTGCTCTTTGCTAGACAATTTATAAATAGGGTTCTGCGTTTTCTGATAAATCCGAAAAACTCCGAAAAATGCTGGGCTGTTTTTTTCTTTAATGCGGATTTATCCAAGAAAGCTATGATTTAGAGGGCACATAGCCTGCAAATGATTGAGGACAGCTTTTGTCCCTCTCATTTGCCCAAGCATTTTGCCGCGAACACCGCAATTCATGACATCTTAAACAAAAGCCACGCCAAAATGCAACAAACTCGACTTGAGATACAAAAGTTATGCAAATCACGCGCACTGTAGGAATCGATTGAAGCGAAGCTTTCTGTGCATGCTTTTTGCGTTGGCTCACGACATTTGGCGGGGATACTGACGGGATATGGCAATCGTGAGGTGATACCAAATGTTACTTTGCGTGGGCCACTCGTGTTTGTTTACATAGTACATAGAACGCACAGTGAGACATGTTTTCTCGAGGCCATGTTGTGCGCCACTGTTCGTACCAAGCGCGGATGTTGGCACTGCCATTGCCTCACACGGCGCATCGTATCGTGGCTGAAGTTTTGATTCGCCGGACAGCCGCTTACGTAACTGTTGTCTTGAAGCGGTGGTGCTCTAATGTGGTTTTGCGCCGCCACGTCCAGCATCAATTGCCCACTGAACATTATTTGACCTTGCGTATTTTTCAGAAATAGCAGAAACGACTGCCCTATCGTACCTTAAACGAAATTTTTCTTCGCAACGGTTGCCATGGCTAACGGTAAAGTTTCCTTTATTGCAGAGACCCCAAACGAAGCCTGCGTCCTGACAGCTTTTTACCCTTCTCCCACGAGTTTCCCATGTGTGCGAACTCCCACGAGCGAAGACTGACAAGGCTGTTATTCGCCCGCTTCGTGATGGCGCTGGCTTTACCCACTCTCCGTCTCATTTCTCTATCTCCTCTCTACCATTCTATCTCTTCTTTGGGCAGCTGCTGAGCGTGAGTGCAGAAGTAAGCCCTACGGACTCTGCCATGCTTTTGTGGGGGGCTCATGCGTAATTACACTCATTCAGAGGGTCGACGGCCAGGAAGCTTCAGAGGATATTGTAGAGACGCCCACGGAATTCTGCTAGAAGGGTTCCATAGACGCTTTCTCCGTGCCCCTGCCAAGTGCATTATACGCGTTCTCAACCACCCCCCGAGGCGGCGTACAAGACAACAGCAGCAGCAGCAGCAGCAGTGCAAATGTCGAATGAAGAGGCAAGGAAAGTTTTGCTTTAAAACATAATTAAAACAAGTTTGTTTCCTAAGCAAATGTTCATTTAGCACAAGTAGGTGGGGAAGAAGAAGGAGTGAACAGATAGAGAGCTACTTGCCATGCCACACTCTCTCATTCAGTGGCCCTACACGCGCTTTCCTCATCGTCATAGCACACCATGAACACGCGTAGACCTCTCCTAGATGAATGCTAGGACCGTCTCTTTTGTAACCGGGTCGTAGCTTGTGCCACCAAGCTAATTTGACAAAATTTGTAGCCGTCTAAAGCACATTTTTCGCTCTAAAGTGATACAATAGATATAAATCGAAGCAGAGGTTGATGTGCTCTTGGTCTCTGGTAAATTTAGTTCTTACGTTCCTTCATTGTAATCATCATCGCTATACTTTTACGTCACCAATCCTCCAACCGCGTTTTACTGGCGTTTAATTTTTAGTGCCTGATTACGAGAACGCCGGCATCTGGCAGATGCTATCTGACATCGGCTTTTTGCAGATCACACATGTCACGTGAAAAAAAAAGTTGTTGAACTGATGGTGTTCTGGCGCATGCGTGCCTGCTACTGGCCTGTCCTTTCACGTTTTGCACTGCGTCTCGTAACCCTCTCAGTATTTAGTGGGAAGGTCGAAATGGAATTGTTTATCTTCCAAGCCGTGAACAAAGGACCGTGCCAGAGTTTCGGATGGAAATATGGATACGCATGCGAGAGCGTAACAAGTTTATACCGAGTAAGGAGCTTTCCGGTCAGAATGTGTCCAAATTGGTTGTGTGCTCTTAACTTGCGAATTGTGGCTAATCCAGAACAGCGTTTCTCGCGAACACTAATTCGTCACAGTCATTTCCATCGTATTCGTTCCTTTGTCGTAATTTTTCGCTGCCAGGATATTTTTCGCCCCAGAGCTATCCCTCCATCGCAAGTAGATAGTGAGACTGAGAACACATTGGGAGCTCCCGATATGAAACTTTGTCTTAAGAGGAGCCCCTAGCTTGGGAGCAGCTGTAATTTTCATATTCAAAAACATACATGTAAAACGCAGTAATGCTTGACAACAGCAAGCAGATTTAAATCGTATTTGTCGCATTTGCGAGAGAAAGTTAAATTCTAGCAGCTTAGGAAGAACAATGTCGGTTCTTTCCCCTGCAATTAAAAAAAAACGTCGAAATTCGGTAACTGTAAAATAATTGAAGCAGTACATTTACTATTAAGTGACTTTCGCCCGAAAACAGATATAGCTGTTTTATAAATTGCATCCGTTAGAGCATCTCAAGTGAATAAATTTGATATATAAGTGTATGGCTTACGCAAAATCGTTACAAGGTTCAGGAATGCTTAACAAAAATCCTACTCACAAATCAGCAGTATATTTATAGCGGTGTATATTCCAACAATTTTGTCCGCTTTAGATATATGACTGCGTGCATTTTAAAGAATCTTGATATTCTTCTTTAACGTTGAATTCAATTTCATGACACTCAAATATAATTTCGAAATTTTCAGAAATTGAAAGACTCGGAAGGCAATTCCACTTCTATTTGGCGCCGATGAAAGACAAAATCTTCCAGAACAAGAGCAGAACTGTACCGATAAGACTGCATCAATGTGGACTGGAAGAATATGAAGAAACACTTTATTCCAGCATAGTGTGTTGTTGACAGTACCATCTGTATTATTAGCATGTGTGGCTAGCTTTGGATATAACACAAAAAGTCAATATAGATCGTACTCAGACATAAAAATGAAAATTGGGCATTTTATATACATGCATTAAAGGCATGATTTAATGATGAATCAAGATTTTGAAGTTTTCTAATAAAGCTGGGTATTTCTTTCCAAGTTATTGCGTCGGGAAATGATAGCGAACGTTGACCGTAGTCATCATGAGTTTTCGGCAAGTTGAACTTAAGTTCAGGCAGCCCACGATCCCTTCTAGCCATGAGAAACACTGATGAGACATCTGGCTTGTTCGTGGTTAGCATTCTGTGGATAAGTATCACGAAGTTATAATCCCGAGCTCGGATAAGGGGCATTAAATTGTCATGTTGTAGTTACGATGAAGAACACGGTAGCGAAACTGAGAATCACGAACCTAACTTTCTATTCGGCAAACCTGTGCCCCGAAAAACTGGTAACAGTCAAGTACAATGACAGCGGAGAGCACAGTCGGAGATCGTTGAAAATCCTATCTGCGGGACCAACTCGCCGAAATTTCCCGAGATCGCTAGTGCCCGCATGCTTTCCAGCAACTACTAAAGAATTCGTGTCGTGTGTACAATCTGATTATAAGAGGTTCGGTGAAAGCGTACACAACGAATAGGATCAACGATGACTTCCCAGTAAGTTCAAATTCATGCAGGCGTGTCTTGCCCTGAGCAGTAACATTAAGTTGCTGACGGTTCAAATGCAGTCCCTGAGAAAAGGACCAATAAATGCACGTGTCAATGGCCCCCTCTTAAAGAAAGCATCGTCCCAATCTTACAAACACGAGAGAAAAAATATCTAGAGCACACGTATTATTGAAAAAATAACCAACAAAGGAAGAAACGAAGTTCGAGTGTTGTTAGTGTTTGTAGAAGGGCTTAAAGGCAGTTTCACATTGCGCGATCGGGGCGAAATAAATTGTTCTGCCGCGCACGTCACAGAGCAATTTTAATAATAATAATAATATTATGGGGTTTAACGTGCCAAAACCACTTTCTGATTATGAGGCACGCCGTAGTGGAGGAATCCGGAAATTTCGACCACCTGGGGTTCTTTAACGTGCACCTAAATCTAAGTACACGGGTGTTTTCGCATTTCGCCCCCATCGAAATGCGGCCGCCGTGGCCGGGATTCGATCCCGCGACCTCGTGCTTAGTAGCCCAACACCATAGCCACTGAGCAACCACGGCGGGTCAGAGCAATTTTCGCTGACAGCTTTCACATGCGTTTGCGGCAGCGCGATTGCCGTCGCAGCGATGCGCAAGGTTGCCCTCCGCTCACTGAGTGTCCATGCCTGCATCGCTAAATGAAAAAAACATGGAAACTAGTCAAATATTCGAATTTTCCTATTATTATTCGAGAATAGAATAGGTACACTATATTTTAACGTTTAAAAGCGTTGACAATCTACCACAGCTTGCAGATGCGGTGAAAGGCGCTGCACATCACCGCAAGTAGGAGCGTGCGGCTTGTGCGGCGTCGGTGGGGTGGTTTCGTTTAGTACACTCTAGTTTTGTTGTTAATATCGAAGCCACACATTTTTTCCTAGATGTGTATTTGCTTTTGCAGAAAAAACAAGCTACTATTAAGTGTGCATGTATAAGAAGCATGGTGCAATTTGTAGCGATGAAGAGGTTGACGACGGTGGCGATCAAGTGGCTTCGTGCCTTATGTTGAAGCGGCGTCCTTCGCCCGACACGGATAGCGTGCAGCTTGTCCTTTTAAACGAATTGTTTAAGTGGATGAAAAGAAAAAAACGCTTATGAAGCTCCTAAGCCGCGAACGCTGGTGGGTACGCCCTATTAAAAGATAGCTCGAACTGGCGCGCGACACTGCTCCACAGCGCTACCAACGCGCGGTAAAACAGGAAAGCGCCTATTTTGACGGCGTTTTCTTTCGTCACACATTGTCCCTCCCGCATCGCGCCGATCGCTGCGACTCAGCGACGGCGCGATGAGCTCGTGGGCTCTCCGCGCGAGTCGCGGAGAGCCCACGACGTCGCGGTGGTCGCTGAGCGACGGAATTCGCTGTGTCGCTGACTGAAAATCGCGCCATTTCAAACAGCCTTAAGGCGCACATGGAATACTTTAGGTCGCGAGCGGCGCCGCTGCCATTTTGCAATGCCATCTGGCGTAACGTCATAGTCCGGGGCGCCAAGACGTTGGATGATCTGGCAAAGTCCGAAATAGCGTCACAAAGAGAGAGAGAAGGGAAGCAGGAAAGGCAGTCAGGTTAACCAGACTGAGTCCAGTTTGCTACCCTACACCTAGGGAGGGGTAGGGTAGCACTTTCATATGCACTAAGTTAGGTGTAGGATGTCGATAGTTGGGCACTCAAGTATGTTGCCTTCAGGTACGAAAAGCCGCTCGAACTGCTTTCTGTGCTAATGAACTGTGAGCCCAGGCTCCCAAGATCTTCGCTTCGGTAAATGGCCTGGCATCCAGTCTATTCAAGGCACACTGGAGAGTCTGCCGTTGATTATCAAAGCGAGAACAGTGGCACAGAACATCACTGATGGTCTCTTCACACTTTCACTTAGCGCACATTGGTGAGTTCGCCATTCCAATACGATAACTGTAGGAGTTGGTGAATGCTACTCCTACCCACAGCCAACACAGCAGTGTTGCGTCACGTCGTGAAAAGTTTGCTGGAAACTTAAGTTTCAGTGATGGGTGGAGGCTGTATAAACTACATTTAGAGTTCTCTGGCGTATGCCAGCAACCTAACGTGATGGTACGAGCGAGACTGCGAAGCTCTCTTGCAGCGTCTACTCTCGGTAATGGTATAAGGACTGTCGGTGCACCAGCCTGGGCACGTCGGGCCGCGGCATCGGCGAGGTGATTACTAACGACGCCACAATGTTCCGGCAGCCACTGAAATAACATATCCTGTCCTCGTTCAGAAGCTCAATGGCAAGTTTTGTTTATTTGTGACACCAGCTGTTCATAATTGTCACGTCGTATATCTCGCAAGCTTTGGAGGGCTGCTTTTGAATCACAAAATACTGCCCAGTTGTTGGGCGGTTCTTTTTAAATGTATTCGACAGAATGCGAAGAGCGGCCACTTCGAAGCCTGTAGATGTCATTCCGTGTGAAGTGTTAAACTTGATGACCACCGATTGAGAAGGTATAACAATGGCGCCGTCGAATTTTCCGAGACGGAACCATCCGTGTAAACATGGATTCGGTTAGCGAATGAACAATGCGAAAGTTCCAATGTGATCTGCTTGAGAGCCGCGGTAGTCAGGCTAGCTTTCTTCACTATTCCTGGAACAGCAAGGTACACAGGAGGCATTTTCAACCACCACAGAGGGGATCGCATTCTTGTTGCGGGTGAGTGCCTCAATGACAAAGAGTGCTGGTTAGCCGCAACTGATCTGGAGAACGCTGCTATGGGTCTTTTCTCAGGCAAGCGAGCGAAATGGTGGTCAGGGACTCTGGATATATGGCGAACATGAGCCCGGAGTGCGTCGATAGCTATATAGGTCATTATTGAGTGGTCTCTCGCGGTGGCAATTGTTGCTGCGGTTGAAGCATTTCGAGGTAGCCTCAGACATATTCGAAAGGCTTGGTCTTGAATGCTCTGTGGGACATAGATGTTAGTTTCGTTAACATTGGACAACACTGGTGTGCTATATCGCAAGTACCCTAAGAAGAGCGTCCTACATGGTTGAAGCATAGATGCCACGGATGTGGCCCACGTTTTATCAGCAAGAAACCTTAGTGTATGGGCAATAGAAGTAAGCCTCTTCTTCAAGTATGAGATGTGGGGGCTCCATGAAAGGTCTCTGTAGATAATAAGGCCTAGTAATAGGTGAGATATCGCATAGGAAATTGGTTGGTGGTCAATAGAAATGGGGTACCAGGTCACGGGCTTGTGGGTAAAAGCAACTAAGGCGCACTTCTCGGTCTAAATGCCGAGGTCTTGAGCACGCAGGTACGATGATGTTAGGGTCACTGCTTTTTGGAGCCGTGCACGCACCTGGAGGCATGCAACTGCCGAGGCCCATATGCATATGTCGTCAGTATATATGGAAAGGTTTACTGTATGTGGTAGAACGTCGGCACCGGCGTATCGGGGTTCAAACCCGAACAAGGTCGCCAGGCTAGTATTCCACGTAGCGTCGTTGAAGATTGTAGTGTCTGCTGGTTCTTGATGCGCAAGTGGTCGAGCTGTTGGGCTTCTTCGGCGCGCTGCAGATAGGCGGGGACGTCGCGATTTTCTTCGTCGGTGATGTGTGGCAGCATGGCATCGAGAGTCGTTGAGAGTCGTCGTCGCGTTTCTTCCGTGTAAACCAGCTTGAAAGGCGTGATCTGTGTTGTTTCTTGCACTGCCGTGTTGTAACTGAACGTTACGTACGGAAGGACGGGATCCCACGTCTTGTGTTCGACGTAGACGTACATCGCTAACATGTCTGCGAGCGTCTTGCTCAGGTGTGCCGTTAGACCACTCGCCTGCGGGTGGTAGGTGGTTGCCCTCCGGTTACTTTTCTGGCTATACTGCAAGATGGCTTGAGTGAGCTCAGGTGTAAAAGCGGTTCCTCTGTCAATGATGACGACTTCTGGCGCACCATGTCGCAGCGGATGTTTAGACGAAGAATTTCGCTACTTCCGCCGCACTACCTTTCATTTCGGCGTAGCTGGTAAGGTAGTCGGTGGCCACGATGTTCCACTTGTTTCGAGATGTTTACGCCGGGAAGGTCCCAACTTATCCATCACGATATACTGAAACAGTCGGCAAGAAAGCCCGATCGGCTATAGTAATCCCGCTGGCCTTGTCGGTGGTGTCTTGCGTCGCTGGCAGTCTTGGTAAACATTGACGTAATGGGCGACGTCGGCGTTCAGGCGTGGCCAGTAGCACTTACCCTGATTAGTAAGGCAGTCGCTCTACACCCCGCTCCGTTTGCAACGTGCTGCACAAGCGAGATTGTCCGCGCCAGCCAATGTATCGCTAATAGAAAAGACGTATTAGCTACATTGAAATTTCGCATTAGGGAGTATTGTAATCGCCAGCGATTTCTTTTAACGAAGGCGCCGTATTGCAGCAAGGACGAGTACAATGTACGCCTAAATACCCTTGGGACAAAGCCTGTCTTCCCTTTCAAGAAGCCGACAATATCTCTTAGCTGAGGGTCAGATCATTGCTGTTCGACGAATCCGTCGGCACTCAGTGTCCCTAGAAATAACCATCCTTGTCGTCTCGCAGTGGTGGGTAAGTAGGAGCGCGGAAGACCCAATCGATATTAGAGTGTTTTCGTCCGCCTTTTTACCAGGGCGAATCAAAAAGCATTTGCCCCTATTTTTTTTTTGCCAAATTATAACCGTAAATGCGAAGTCGGCATATCTATTTTCAGCGGTAAACCTTTCTGGACCGGCCTTGCCTGATCTGCCGGTAGCTCCGCGCCACGGCGCGGCTGTCAATTGTTGAAGATGGCGGCTTTGCTTCACACGTCCACGGCGTACGAGCAACGAAGTGCTTCTTTTTGTATGGAGCAAGGAATGAACGCCCATCTAAATCCACAGGGAAATGCAGCCCACGTATAGGGAAAGGTGTCTCGCTTTGAGAAGTGTGAGGTGCTCGAGCTGCGAGTTTTGAAAACGCCGTGAAGAGTTGCATGAGAATGAGCTTTCGGGTAGGCCGCGTGCGTCGCTGACTGACGACAATGGCACAGGGGCATTTCCAATTTATTACAGCGACGGGACAAATGTCTGGACTGGTGTGGGGAACATGTGGAAAAATAGTGTAAAGTGCGTAAAATAGTATGAGTATTTCTATTTACCTATATGTAGCTTATTTTGGCTAATAAATATAGGAGAAATGACTTTGATTCGTCCTCATATATGACGGTGCTGTCGAATTCTTGCAGTCGGAGGCTCCACCGTGCTAGGCGTTCTGAAGCGTCCTATAAATTGGCTAGCTAACACAGAGCATGATGGTCGCTTACGACTTTGAGCGGCTTGCCATATTGGTAAGGGCAAAATGTTATGCTAGCTCAAATTATGGCAAGGCATTCCTTATCCGTCGTTGAAGTATTGGCTTCCGCTTTCGACAGCGACCGACTAGCGTCAGATCTGACGCTTTCATGTCCCTGTTTGCTTCGGACTAGGACAGCCGCGAGGCCTACACTGCTTGCGTCAGTGTGATCGGAATCAGCGTCTTCGTCGAATTGGGCGAGTTCTGGTGTTGACTGCAGGCGCCATTTTAATTCTCCAAATGCCTTGACTTGTGTTGTTTCAGACTTACATTCGACTTCGGATTTACTGAGGAGAGCCAGAGGCGCGGTGATGCGAGAGAAGTTCTTGACAAAGCGTCTATATTAGGCACATAAACCAAGCAACCTGCGCATTGACTTCTCGACGGGCTGCGGAAAGTTTGCAATGGCAGCTATTTTCTGCGGATCAGGAAGAACTCCTGACATGCTGATCACGTGGGCCAGGAAAAGTTCTTCAGCTTCTGTTCCTAGCTTCTTGTCCCCCTTCAGGGTCACACTAGATGACTTGATGGCTTGTAGCACTGTTACAATACGCTTACGGTGATTGTCGAAATTTCAGGCAAAGACGACGACGTCGTCCAGGTAGAGTGAACAGGTCTGACATCTCAAACCGGCGAATGCCGGGCCCATTACACTCTCTAAAGTTGCAGGTGCCGAGCAGAGACTGAATAGCATAATCTTGAATTCACAGAGGCCGTCTAGCGCGATAAAGGCGGTCTTGTCGCTATCTCTCTCGTCTATTTGCCAGTAGCTCGACTTGAGGTCCACTGACAAAAACATTTGCATTGGTGAGTCAGTCTAACGTGTCGTTTATCCGTGGGAGGATTGTAGGTCTTTTTCGTGATTTTGTTCATGCGACCGTGATCGACACCGAAGCCCATCGTTCCATCCTTTTTCTTCACCAAGACTACAGGGGATACCCACGGTCTTTTTCAAGGCTGGATGATGCTGTCCTGCAGCAATTCGTCGACTTGTGTTATAGCCTCGCGTTCTCCCGTCAAAACTCAGTAAATGTTCTGGCGGAGCGGTCTAGTGCATCCCTCGGTTATTACCCGATGCTTAGCAACTGGTGCTTGTCGAATCAATGAGCAACTGCTGTTTGTCGTCATGTCTTCTACGGGCGGCGTAGTCTTAGCTTAGAGGCTCCGCGTTGATGGCGGCGTGTCGTTACTACATCTTCGAGCATGCTGTTGAAGCGCCGTTGTCGGCGATGAAGAATCTTCGGCATTTCGATGAACAGCAACCACACCTCTGTCGGTTACTGCTTTTAGTTTTCCGGATATGGGATAACTGGCCGGCCCATGATTCGGCCAGTGCATCACTGGCGACATCGCGAAAGGTAGCGGTCTTGTGACGTGGAGCGTACCGTTCACCTTGCTGTGGGCGCGGCGCGTTCACGGCAAACCCTCGTAGTCCCATGTCGCGGTGCGGGCATCGGCAGTAGACATGAACAGCTCCTCCGGAGTGACAGGAGATTGGGCGGTAGTCGGGAGCGCGCCACACGTCTGTCTTCCTTGGGGCATTGCGTGGGCTGACAGGCGAACGCGCTGGCTTTGGCGGTGGTGGCTGGCGACGGAACTGCGGCGTTACCGGCCTCGGCGCCGGGGCGGCGGAGGGACTTGATGGTGAGTGACGGCTTCGTAGCTCATTGCTTCAGAACGAGGCTGCCACGACTCTGGTGCGCCTAGCGACTGCCGAATTTCTTCCTCGACAATATTAGCAATCGACGCAACTTGCACCGCTGGAAACATCCTTTGCGGTTCTTCGAGCACAACTGATGATATAGCCTCCCGCAGGTCGTTGGAGCACAGTCTTTGAATTTCGGCACCATCTGTCGTGAGCTCACTGCGGTTGTATTGCCTGTTCCGCATTTCGAACTTTTTATCGATGTTAGTGGCCTCACGAAGAAACTCTTCGACGGTCTGCGGCGGGTTCTGTATCATTTCTGCAGAGAGTTCTTGCTTCAAACCAGGCATGAGTAGAGGAGCTTTCTTCTCCTCTGACATTTCCAGGACATTCACCCAGGATGGGTCATCTCTTCCGCGAAGATGGCAGCGTTCTCGTTAGGTAGCCACACTCTGGCTTCGAGTAGAACTTCGGGCCTTTCTTTGCCGACAACTTTCGTGAAGATACTAAGGAAGTTGCTGCGGAACAGGTCCCACGTCGGAAGTGTAGACTCCCGGTTCTAAAACTATTTCTTCGCGGCGTCTTCCAAGGAGAAGTATACATGGCGCAGCTTGTCTTCAGAGTTCCAGTCGTTGAAGGTTGAAAACCTTTAGAATGTCACGAGGCAGGATATGCCTCTACATATCGCGAAATGAAAACACGAATGTACATAATCAATATGTGCAATGGATGAATAACAAGAATGAGCGCGAATAAATAAAAATAAATGTGTGTGTACACCTTTCGTCACGATGACCAAGGATCATGACAATAAACGTGTTCGTACCTTTTTTAAAAATTCTGTGTCACCTCTTTGTCGTGTGCTACACAGCTTTGCTGGTCATTCACCTACGCCGAGTGGTATGGCTCATGATCTTATTGTTTTTGCTTTACTTCTCTACTGCGCGCTGACTTGGTGCGGAATCTTAACAAGCCCTCACCAAGGCTGTCCTCTGGGCAGCGTGCAATTTCATAAAGTAAAGGAAAACACCCTGTGAAATGATGAAATGTTTCTCTTGCTCTACAAAAATGAACGCTTTGATATTTTTGTGCGTTTTGTCATTGTTGTGGCACCAGGAAAAAAGCAGTAGCACCCGTACGAAGCTCCGCCGGATGGCATCAGCTGAAGAAAGCTACAAGCATGCGTCATTTTGGCACTTAAACCTTATAAGAAAACTACGTGTAAAGGCGAAACGTGCGAATGTGGTGAATGGGCAACAATACAAACAAAGGCGTTTCGGTTTTATAAACATGACGTAGAAAACACTTCACGCATCACAAACAATACTATACAGAAGATATGACGCAGACGTCTGATTTACAAGCATTACCCCATTCCCGAGCCTGCCTGCTCCTTAAAAGCGCAAAAACACGGGTGGCTGCGCATTTTCGACACAACTCGGCCTCAGCCGACGGAACGGTACGTTACTTGTACAAAGATGGCCAGAACATAGGCTCGACCACAGACGCTCCCACTATGCCTTCTACGCGCAATCAAGAAATCCTTGCGTATAAATCATGTTTTCACCCATTCAGAAGATGGAATTTTCTAGGTACAAGCTAGTCGCTTTTATTGCGATAGCAATTTTATGGACACTCCATGTGCATTTCTGCCGGCGCCATCGATAGAAATGGCGTATATAAGAGTGAAAGTCTGCAAGGGTGAGCCGACGATGGTGGCTCAATCTCACGACCAAGAGAGGAAAGTGGACAGGAAGCGCACTGTCTTCCATCGCGCGCAAGGCACCCGGGAAAGGGGAGGAAGGGGGCAGGGACGTTCTGCTTCGGCGATGGCTGCGTAAGGCGCGGCCACGCGGGCCCCATATTGAAAGCGATCGGCGATGGGGGACAGAGCGCGCCGAGTGCCGATAGCTTCGTGTGCGCTGTGCTCTCGCCGATTAGTTTGGGGTGAAGCGAGAGACAGTACGAATCTCAATTCGCTCGCTGCTGCTGGTGCGCTTCCTCACTACAGCGTTTTGAGAGCGAGTGTGCGCGGTCATCGAGTGAGATTTTTCATGTTTGCTTGTGCGCGCATGACACTATGCTTGTTAGATTTATCGCGCGGCGTTGCTCTCAGGTCGTGCCGGCCGGCCACGAAGGAGTGGAGCATGCGAGACGACAAGCACACCCTTCCAGAACCAAACTCCAAGTGTTTTTTTTTCACACTCCCCATAGCTCGTGCCCAGAGGGCGCCATTGGCCAGCTGATATGTGGCGACCACCACATCTCCCCCCTCAAGTCACAAGTTCAAGCGGTCGGGTGGAACGACACGACGGCCGCTACGGGTGCATACAACACTATCACGAGCATCACGTGAAGGAGCTGGCGCTGCCATCGGAGGGGGTCGCTCAGGTGTTGCTGCCACTTGTATTTGGTGGTGATGTTGGAACAATGGGGTCCCTGCCGACATTAACACGAAGGCAACTAGATGTCTGCGATTTCGCTGCAGAACTGTTCCATTCTCTGTTTCGAGTGCAAATGAGGTAACTTGGACACTGAGCACGGCTCAAAAGTGTGGCACGAACCTCATCTGGCCGAATTCAGACCTCTTCGCCCACTTACAGTGACGGCAGATCTCTGGCCCGATGACGTCGGTCGAAGTCCTGAGCAGTCTTTTTCTTGTAAGGTTGATCTCTGACTGCTACTTTCTCTCTTACCGGCCAGTGTAGACGAAGCTGCTCGTCCGTCTTTGGGACTCGGGTTCACAATCGCCTTCCCATGAGAAGTTGAGCAGGGCTGAAGCCACTCACCCCGGGTGTGTCTACATCTACTGAGGAGGGCCATGCGAGGATCGCTCGCCTTCCGCAGGAGATCTTTTACAGTGCGGATCATTCTTTCCGCCTCCCCGTTAGACCGTGGGTAATGGGGGCTACTGGTGATGTGGTCGAAGCCATAGGAGGCAGCAAAAGCTGCGAATTTGCGCGAGGAGAAGGGTGGGCCATTGTCGGACCTTACTTGTTGCGGCATCCCGCGTCGCTCAAACAGACTTTTCAGCACATTAATGACCACTTGAGCTGTTGTGCTATTCGGTGTCACCGCCTTCGGGAACTGGGAATAGCAGTTTACTGCCATTAAGAAGGCTTGCCCGTTCAGGTGAAACAATTCAAGGCCCAAATGTTCCCAAGGACGGCCAGGGAGGTTGGTAGGGAGGAGTGGTTCCGCTGGATTCACTCGCGTAAGGGCCATTTTTGACAACTGGCGGCGAGAGAAGTGATCTCAGCCGCTATGCCCGGCCACCATACAGATTCACGAGCGAGGGTCTTTCTACGGCTTATGTCTTGGTATCCTTCCTGTCGAAGCACCAATACTGCTAGCCTTAGTGACGAACTGATAATGAGACACGTGCCCTTGAGAAGAAGGCCACCACAAACGGAAAGTTTATCCTTCACTGATGCATACTTTGATACGTGAGGAGGCATTGATGACTTGTTTGGCCAGCCGTGCTGGCAGAACGAAAACAGCGCGCCCTTCTTTCTATCATAGCTCCGTGATTTGTTGATATCCTGTAGGTTCACAGGCTGCACATCTGGAGCAGAAAGCTCCAGCACCTACTGCCTGTACCTTGTGAGGGGTGCGATACAATGAGTCAGCTGTAGCCAACAATTTTCCTGAGGCTTACATCATCTGGAACTGATAGGTCATTATCTTTAGCCTGAGTCTTTCCATGCTCGGAGGAAGCATATCAAGTTCCATCTTGCGAAACAATGACACAAGAGGAAGGTTATCAGTTTCTACAATGAAGGTGATGCCTCTGATGAACTTACCAAACCTCTGGACGGCCCATGCTGTAGCCAAGGCTTCTTTTTATGTTTGCCTATACCTTTGTTTTGTGGTTGGTGGTCAATGACCTTCAAGCAAAGGCTACTGGCCTGCGTTCACCACATGGTTGTGGCTGCAACAGGACTGCTCCAAGTCGAAAAGACCTGGCATCAGCCGAGACTGTTGTGGCATAAAATTGCTGATACTTGGCCAAGCAGCGGTAGGATGTCAGAAATTCCTTGATTTTTGTGAATGCTGCTTCCTGTTCATGCTGTCTACTCCAACTGATATTCTTGTTTAGAAGGGTGAGTATCCGTGCAGTACTTTCCGAGACATGTGGTATAAACCTGGCAAGACGATTTACCATCCCGAATAGATTTCTGACACCTGCAAGATCTGTGGGGGTGCCATTGCATACACTGCTTCAATTTTGCAGGGTCTGGCTTGATGCCTTGTGTTGAGACAATGACGCCCAGAAATGGAACATTGGAGACCCCAAAGCAGCACTTCTCTTGGTTTAAGGTCATACCTGCACATGCAAGGCGAGTCAACACTTTCTCAAGTCTTGCATCATGTTCCTGCTTGGTACGTCCAAACAAGAACATCATCAATCATATTAACAACGCCATCCTAACCTTCGAGAATCCCCACCATTTTGAAAATACTCCGGGGCAGACCTGATACCGAAGGGTAGTCGGCAGAAGCAATTGCGACCGAAAAGTGTGATGAAAGTTGTAAGTTCTTGAGAATCCGCCGTCAACTTGACTTGGTGAAAACCTGCAGTCGCATCCAGATTCGGAGAAACAGCTGTATCGCCGAGAAGACCAAGGACTTGTTCAACTGTAGGCAGACTGTGACGCTCTCTGAGAACCACCTGGTTCAGTCGAGTGATGTCAACACACAGACGATACTTTCCATTCTTCTTAGGGACCACTACCAAACCGGCACACCACGGAATCGGTTTATCAATACGACGAATGACGCCTTCGCCTTCAAATTTCTCCAGTTCTCGCCGAACAACTTCACGCAGCGGGATAGGTAACCGTCGAGGGGCACTGAGTGAGAATAGTAAAGCGTCTTGCTTTAAGCGAATTCTGTACTCATTTCGGAGTGTGCCGAGGCCACGGAACAGTTCGGCATCAAGCGTTGACTCAGGAGTGTTCACGGCACCAAGGAATTTACCTCAAGAGCCTGGATAGCTGGTAGACCCAGTAATGGTACAGAAAGGGATTCAATGACGTAAAGACGCTCAGAGCTTGTCTTCCCTTGTCAAAATAGACGTGCGAGATACGAGCCCTATTCACAGAGAAGTTGTCCGCCGGGTCTTGCCAAGACTGCGCCAACGTTGTCGAGAACGGCCGGCACTCCCGGCAAGTCACTTGGGCTTGGGACTGCAGAAGCCTCAGCTCCTGAGTGTACTTTGAATTTAGTTGTGTAATCGTCGACTGTGACTCCAGAGCATGCTGCTCGATGGCACTGAGTTTGGCGTGTTTCGACATTGTGGAACTACAGACTTCAGCGAAAGGACCTTTCGTGCCGAGAAAATTGCAGACCGAGTTCCGTGCTGGGCACTCTGAGCGTGCGCAAAACACGCGACCGCACAAGGTACAAACCGCAGCTTCGCGGTGGCAGCGTTCCGACTTCGCCTCCATTGAGCGAGGTGTTTTGGCGTTCAGACGCTGTCACAGAGTGAACTTTCAAGCTTTTTCGGCATCAATGTTGACCGCGGCTTGCCAAGTAGCATGCGCGAGTGAGCATTCCGTATCAGCTTCTTCGGGCTGACGAGCTTGCGTCCAAACTTGAGAGGGAGCTTCAGGGAGCGGCACAGCTGGCCTTAGAGACGCGTATCCCGCAAGCCAACAACGAACCTGTCGCGAACCGAGCGTTCTTTCACCACCGATGACGGGTAGTTGCATCGTTTTACTTACTTGCAGAATTCGGCGTAAAACGTGTCGACGCCTTCACCAGGTAGTTGGACGCGCTTATGAAAACGGGAGGTCTCGTAGAGTTCATTACGAAGTGCTGGGTGAAGCGTTTGATAACAATGACGCTAACGAGTCTGCGTCGAGTGAAAGGGTGTCCAGGAAGCGGACGAGCGTCTGGGCCAATGCAGTAAGGTAGCGTAAGTACTTGGACGTTTTGCGAAGCTTTTTGTAGTCCAGCAGCAGTGGCCCAATCTTCGAAGCGACACTTCCACGAGGACCAACTTGCGGGGTTAAAGTCGAACGCGTCCGGTGGCTGAAGAGCGAGGCCTAGCCACTGAGTCGATTGGGCATTTTCTTCAAGGGGCTTCCTGTAGTTTACAGCCGTTCAGAGACGGAAGTTTTTCAAACGGACCCCACCTCTGACACCATATCGCGTGGCGTTCCTGTCAGGCCATGCTGGAAGGCCACGAAGGAGTAGAGCATGCGAGACAACAAGCACTCCCTTCTAGAACCAAACTTCAAGTGTTTTATTTTTCAGGCGCCCCGTAGCTCGTGCCCAGATTGCACCACTGGTCAGGTGATATGTGGTGACCACTACAAGATTCATTAGTAAGCAAGTGTTTATGCGGACGACACACCAGTTTATACGGACGATAATATTACTATTCTTATTTCATATAGCTGACTACTAATTTCATATCGCAATCAATGCTTGGATTTTCGGGCGTAACGGCGACTTACTTTTTGAGCTCCTTGGCGTTATTTTTTGCCCAATCTACCGGCACGACCAACACACTCTGGTGTTCTCCCTCTTAGCAATCGCTGGTCGCGTTTTCGACAAATGGGATTAAAAAGTTAAATATTGTTGGGGAGGTGGCGGCATAGAAAGCGTCGCAATTATGTCTCACTACTATTTATTTCACGGCAAACTAACTGCGCCACAACGGATGAGCTGTCTTTCGCTAACTGCGTCACAACGCATGATGCATCCAGCGCACAAAAACTACGCCCAAAAGTACCAACATAAATTACAATAATGTTGGGATATCATAAGAAGCCAACAAACAATGACACCAAGGACAACATGTGGGAAATTACATGTACTTACTTGTACTTACTAACTGCCATAGGCGTCATGAGTACGAGTTATGCCACAGGCGTCTTGTTGCACAAAAGGATCTTCCACATCTGCCGCCAACGTTTCTGAGTGATGGAACTGGCTAACATTCCCAAGATTAGTTCCAGTAGTAAAACATGAATACCCAAGAAAGTTAATGGGCAAACGGCGCCGCAGTAGCTGAATTGGTAAACCATCAGACGCGTAATGCGAAGACGCGGGATCGTTCCCCACCTGCGGTAAGTTGTTTTTTTCATCTACTTTCATTTCCATTTATTTATCATTTCTTAAATTTCAGTTAGCAAGTACATGTACTTTCCCCTATGTTGTCCTTGGTGCCATTGTTTGTTGCCTTCTTATGGTATGATTAACAAAAATCGGACCCCTCGGTTAACCCCATTTCTTCTCGTTCAATAATGATGGGAGTCAGAGAAAGAGCCACAAACATGCCCGATAAGGTTCAGTCCACGCAAAACTAACTGCGCCACAACCACCTAGCCGTTCTTATCTAAGTGCGTCGCAAAATGCAGCGAAGACTGTAACCCATACTATTAACAATATTTCTCAGTCTGCCGTGCTCCTATAGCCCAGGGGTGCCGTGACGAAATGCGGCTGTAAAGCATAAATACGACGAGAGCCGTAGAGAACGCATAGGAGCTCAAAAACCAGGAACTTGTAACTCGAAAATTCCGTCTTGTGAACGACTGAAAACAGGTTTTGCCACCACGTATTTGTCTTGTGTGTGAGTAGAAGGCACTCTGCAAGCGTCTAGCATGGTCTGGCTGTGAACCTGTGCTGTGGCCACCTCTGTGTACGTGGCGTACCATCGCGTTGGCTGACGCCAAGTTGTGTCGAAAACGCGCAGTCGCCTGTGCATTGTTCTTTTTAAAGCGCAGGAAAGAAGGCCCGGGACGGGGGACAGTTCTTGGAAATAGGATGTATTTGCCATATTTTATGACTGGTATAATGTAGAAATGAGGGGTGTATTTTCTACGCCACGAATTGTTTTTGTTTGTAATGTCGCCAATTTACCGCTTCTGCACGTTTTGCTTTTACACGCAGTTTTACTATAATAATGACACATACTTGCAATTTACTTTATTCAGCAGATGCCATCCGGCGCAGCTTCGTACGGGAACTACATCTGCTTACCTGGTTCCACTAAACTGCGCGAACGCACCAAAAGCTCGAAGCAAACATTTATATGCAGCAAAATAAACATTTCATCCTTTCACATAGCGTCTTGCGTCTTCACTATGAAATTGCACATTGCGCAGATGACTTATTCGATTGAGGCATGTGGGAATCGCTCTCCTTCATAATTATTTTACTAAATAAAAAACAAACGATTCCTCACCCAAACAGGGCATGGTTAAGCAGTAGAAGCAAAAACAAATGCCGCGTCACAGCACAGCCGTCGTAACGCGTATCAGCTAGCGTTCAAAACGCGCCTGCCGATAACCGAAATCGGAAGTGTGGTTAAGGTTCTAATACCAGCCGCTTGGTTCGCTACAGTCAGTTCAGCCGCTGGGATATATGGGAGTGATCCACTCTTGTTGAATGTTTTTCTCTACGCCTACATTAAATCAAGTAAAACGACAGGCGACCGACGGGTCGCCGAACAGGCGAACGCTCATACGGGCAGCCAGCCTCGCTGGCTTCGGCGGCGTGTCTGGCGGATGACGCATGCACTAGCACGTCATTGATTTGCCGCTAGGTAACGCAAGAAAGATAGGCCAAGGTAAATATACCTGGTAGCGAAGCTTCCATAGGAGCCCATACGTTCAAAACATGGCGGTCCATCGGCGGTCCATGGGGCTTAGCGCCATCTGTATGTGGTGGGAACACTTCCGGCGGAAGAAAAAATAATGTGACGCCATGTCCGTTAAAAGCAGAAGTGACGTCATTTTGTTTTCGAAGGCGCGAAATTTGTTTTGTTGTTCTTCCTTTGGAGCTATATATTCAAATGCCCCGCCATTCGACTTGATGGGCGTTTCGAGCTTTCAGCGTGGAAAGCGATGCAGGAAAAGGCCAGCCGTACGGTTGTCGAAATCGCATCCCTGCACAGAACATACTTCCTTTGGAGGCCGACGAAAGCTTTAGGTGTAGAGTGCTGATCCTATTGCTGGATGCCAAGCCCGTCGGCCAGCGCAGCCGCACGAAAACAACTACACAATTATCTGGCGGTCGTAACTCACTACTTTTGACTGAACAGATTAAGAAGCAATGAAGCTACCCGCGTCACCAAATTCAAACAAACTTCGACAAGCAAGAAAGCCGAAACTGTGAGGGGGGCGTATTTCAACAGGTTATACGAGTGCGCCTTTCTGCCCATTTCAAGACGTGCATTGCATTGCGAGTGATAGTGGCGTCAACGCCCCCTGTAGCGATGGGCGCTGAAAAGAAATGCATTTATTATTAATAATAAAATTAAACTTGTATTTTCTTAACTCGTCACGAATATATAAAATTGACTAGGAACTTTATTTTCGTTGAATGAATCTAACTGTGTCTCGTTTGAATTAAAAAACGCGTTTTTCTTTCCCAATGTTTGTTCCCTCCAAACCTAGTCGCGCTTCAATCGCTGCTCCCATAACCACCCATGCTGATGTCGGTGACAATCTGTACTGAACCGCTTTTCGCCCGAAGCTTCGCGACCTATTTGAATCGACCTTGGATAGGCCGCGAAGCGTGACTTATTTTATGCGCAGAACTTTTCACTTTTAGCGGGAAAGAATAAAGAAAAATAAAACATTGTCTATTAACGTTATTTTACATCCTTTTCGTCCGTTGCTCGCCTCAGTTAACGGATGGTGTGAGCTGAAAGAAGCCCGCGAATATACGCGAAGTACCTCGAGCGGCCAGTCACGCGCCAATCTTGCGTGTATTCGCGGGCTTCTTTCGCGCTGAGAAAAACAATTTTAAAAATGTAGCACGTATTCAGCAACATAAAGCTGTATCGGGAGTTTTTCATGCTCCTCCAAAACTTCCACATTGACACATTTCATTCAATTATACTGTTTGAGAAGTTCATTAAATAATTAAGACT
Source organism: Dermacentor variabilis (assembly GCF_050947875.1). Taxonomy (NCBI): domain Eukaryota; kingdom Metazoa; phylum Arthropoda; class Arachnida; order Ixodida; family Ixodidae; genus Dermacentor; species Dermacentor variabilis. The sequence goes on from NC_134569.1 coordinate 141,284,128, forward strand.
AATTATGTAATTAGCAGGAATGCAAAACATAATCTCAGTATCGCCAAGCGACGGCGAACAACGTTACCTCACTTCTATCCAGCTACGTGGAATTTACATATTCTTAAACCTTGGTGCATGACAGTTGGGACAGCCTGTACATAAGCCTTGAAGTGAGTCATCCTTTATTAAAGCGAACAGTTTCCTAGAAGCTATACCTTTCTAAAAGCGTTCGGCCATTTGGTTTTATTGACAACTCAATTACCGCCGTGGTCATTCCACTGTCATCGTGCCGTCGTCGTCACGCGTGGGGACGGGCGTCGTCCTCATATTTAATTTGAGTCATTCGGTGCCCGGTTAAAATATGTCGAACTTGGTCGTGGTACTCGATATACCGGGTGTTTCTACGAAGACTTCAAATGTAATATTGAAGAATAACTTCCTCGAAATAAAAAAGCGCCATTCCTTGGGAGACATGCCGTCAGTGGTGGCGACCACGGGGTGACGGGAGTTAGCGGGCAGCCAGCCTGCAGCGGCTCCGGGCTCCTCGCTGTTGCAGTACGCTGGCTGCCGGCGGCTGGGTGACGTAAGCAGAACGGCGCCTCGAGGGGCGCGGCTTTGCCCTCGCTGCAGCCTCCTCCCAGTTTCGCTTTCATGGAATCTGACAGCCGAAATTTGTCGTGCGGTCGGCGTTCCGCGGGCGATCGCATTTGTCCCGATCCAAAAGTTGATGTTGCTTGTGCGGAAAGCGGCCTTGAATTTTCCAATTACGATGAGCCCGCTGAAACTAAATGTTTAAAATCCACCAATGAATTTTCGTTAATTAGCACGTAATTACCCCCCAAATCACCCGTCACCCCGTGGTCGCCACCACTGACGGCATGTCTCCGAAGAAGCCGCGCTTTTATTTCACAACGGCTATTTTTTAAATCTTACTGAAAGTTTTCGTAGAAGCACCCCCTGACTTGCAAACACTCGCTAAGCAAGGTGGCCGTTGTGTCCAAACATTAGTCAGCCTTCACTTAAATCGAATGTCACGGCGCGGGGGACCTGCATGTTTCATTTTTTTATTATTATTAGTATTATTCATGTAAACAGATTGGTTCAAGAATATAAACTCCTAAAAATAATGCTGTGTTGTCTGAACTAACTTTCAGCCAAAGAAAGAAAAGCGTGTACTCAACATTGCTCGGCCTGCTATCATTAAAGTGATGAGTTCATGAGGATGATAGAAATATGTTGCGTCGTTACCTCAGACCAAACAGCGCTTTGTATATTTTGCGTGTAAGGAGGGAGACAGAAATGTTATTGGCACTTAAGACTCAATCCCGGGTCTGTAATAAGAGCGCGAAGACGACAATGGACCCAACGCGCACGTCGCAATCGCATATCAGTTTCACCGCGGGATCAAGCAAATGAGCCAGATGTGGCAACAATATGAATAATTATTGCCAGTAACAATAATAATAATTGTGTTACGCAGCGTTCTCCTGGTGTCGATAGTAAGCATCAGCCTTTAGCGGACAGATATTTTTTTCCTATAGGTCAAAGGCACCAAAAATAAGGTGTCTTAGAAGTACCCTGTAATGAAGACGCTGTAATGATGACACTGCAACGGCGCCCAGATCAGACACTGCGCCTAGACGAAGAAGAGAGAGAGAAAGAGAGAGAGAGAGGAAAGGGGAAAGGCAGGGAGGTTAACCAGAGAAAAAGATCCGCTTGGCTACCCTACGCTGGGGAGAGAGGGGAGGGGGAGGTAAACTTCATAAACATGGTTTGGTGCCTCCAAATAAAAGGTAAGAAGTAGGAAAGAAAATCGCGTCGTGATGATTAGTGTCCTGCGGTACGAGGACACTATATTTAGCAATGTACTCACTATCTACAGGGTGTTTCACGTAACTTGCGCCAAGGATCTTAAAAAAGTGGTTAGCCACAGCTGAATGAAAGCAACGACATACGGTTTGGCATCATGTGGCGCTCCTCAGAGTATTTTATATTCTGATTAATTAGTTCATTAACCAACATAAGTTATGCAAAATTTTAAAAATTCACTTTAGGGCCAAGTGAGTTTCGTCGCATTGTAGAAGTGCTCCAGGAGCGACGGATCCAATTTTTTTGTGGCAACATACACATGCTGCGCGGCGATCTTTCTTCTGCGTTTAGGGAAAGCCGGCGAAACATGAAACAAAACCACGTGACCGCGCACATGCGTTATGGTATTACAGCGCTCTGAACCGTGGTTCGTGGGAAAGAACCCTGTGCGCGGAAGTTAACGGTCGCGGCTCTAGGCATCGGCTTCGCAGTGCGTCAGCATCGTTGGCGGTGGCACACGGAAAGGAAGCGCCGTCGTCCCTGTATAGCGATAGGCCCGTCGAAAGTTTGAGAGCGCTGCAACGCGATAGCGCACGACCGCAGTCGCACGGTTTTATTTCTTATTTCGCGGGCTTTCGTTAAGCGTCGGAAAAAATCGCCACGCAGCATGTACACGTTGCCACGAAAAATAGGATCGGTCGTTTCTGAAACCCCCCCTACAGCGCGACGAAACGCAGTTGACACTAAAGTTAATATTAAACATTTTGCATAGTTAATCTTAGTAAACCAACTAATTAGGCGGAATATAAAGAAATACTCTAAGAAGCACCACATGAAGGCATACCATATGCCGTAGGCTTCATTCAGCTGCGGCTAACCCGTTTTTTTTTTTATCCTTGGCACACCCTGCATAGGTAAAGCAATGCAAACCGCCAGTGACCCTGTTTATATACTTTCCTGGTTTAACGCTGCTATTGTAATGGTACGCACGTTCATGCATATATATATATATATATATATATATATATATATATATATATATATATATATATACTGCTAAATTTCTCTGAGCAAGGTGAGAGTGAGGCTAATATTGCATGTTGCCTGCGCCATCCGTGCGCTCTAGCAGAACCTTGTGCCCGCTCTTCGCTGCTGCGGAGTGAGGCGCACGAAGGTGCAGCTCGCTTCAGATAACGCACCATTTGTTGCAGGAGCAGGCGGAGACAGAGCCTCGGAAGATGTGTCACCAACGGAGTCGCTTCCCCCCTTTCGGGTACACGCTTCATTACTCATCCCTGTCCACAGGTAACGACCACGAGAGCTCCGAAATCTCTGCTCCGGTGAGCCCGGCGGACTACGGACGACGGCCTGTGCGTCGCGCAGTCGAGGCGACGCGTATTTCACTTCATCGCGGAGCCCGGTCGTCCATCTTTTGCGCAACGTTTCCTAAAAGTCACCTGTCCCATTAGTAATATGATCCTTCGAGTTCAGCGTATACTCAGGGCGGTGAAAAATCACGGCCTGAAGTCTGAGACACGAGGACCCCAGCTGTTATGAATAATGAATTGGCGAGCGAAGCATGCCCTTCCCTTCCCCTCACCTCCACCCCCTCCCCCGGCTCCACCTACCGATTCGTCTTTACTTCTCACCGCTTCCGCAGGTGATTTATTTTTTCTTGCTCCGTCATATCAGGCTTCTGCAATATATTCAAAATGGTTACTCCATCTTCGGTATTAGGCTTGGGAAAGCCACAAGGTGATTTAAAATTTAGTTAATCTTTGATGAGACACCGTATGCGCTACCGAGTCGAACGCATGAGACAGTTGCTTAGCACTCGCAAATTTAGACAGCCCTGCGTTGTCAACCTAACAAGCATTCTTTAAAAAATGAAAAATGAAAAGACATTGAGATTGCTGTTGCCATCCCCGCTTACTGTGATGCGTAGAATTCGATGCAACCAAAAGTATAAAGAAATAAAATGGCCTATTTGAATTTCCGAAATTCTATCTGAATAAATAATAGGTGTTCGCGCCTCTTCTGCTCAACATTTCCAAAGCCGTCAACAGGTTATGAAGACCTTCTTCCATTTCACTGCACATCACTGCACAAATTTGTTCTCAGAAAGTTGTGAAGTTTACAACGCACTGAGTTTTTAATCTTGCGCGGAATAGTCAATACTTTAGACGGGGCACTGAAACAGACAAGAAACAATCTTACTTTACTGACTCACAGCCCCTTCTAAAATATGCAACTTCACACCGACTGGACTTAAGACCGTTCACCGAGTCAAAGATACTCGGACCGTGGCCACACCCGTCACTGGCACGAAAAGCGATTCGTGCACTAGTCCAATACTTAAAGTGCACCGGCTTAAGAGACCGTTTATAGTGTTTATAGAGACCGTATAGCTTATATAGAGACCTGTGTACAGTGTCTCTCCCACACGCACTCAGTCCTTACTCTCTCCCCTTTTCTATTTCTATACTCCTTTCCCCCACCCTCAGTGTAGAGTAGCAAACCGGGTGCCCCTCTCATTGACCTCCCTGCCTTTCCTGCCCTTGCTTTCCCTTCTCTCTTCTCTCTCTGATTCCAGGCAACAATGAACTAACTAGCCCAACAACATAATTCATTGAGTTTTTAATGTTTTGAAATGACATTATCGAGCTGACACGATGTATCAATTCGTTGATTTCAGTATTGATTTTGTTGGATGGGCCAAGTAGTTCTGATGTTGTCGTACGCCCACAAGCTTTATTAACTTAACATTAGACTTTAGCTTATTCCAACTAGTTAACCACCTCGCGAATCAAACCTTCTGCATTTCCGTCTCAATATATCACCAGAAACTGTCACCCGCATAATCTACTTAGATGGATTCAGTCATCAACAGCTGCTCTAGGAGACCATTAATATTCGTTTTACGTTCGCCAATTTGATATAAGGCAAATTAAAGATTGTAAAGGTAACTAGGATACCATTATTTCGGAACTTGAAAGCTTTGTTTTAAAGTATGATATGGTGGGGGAGGGGGGGGTGTGGCACCTTTATTTTATGGCAGGTCTGTCGAAGAAACCAGGGTACTTTTTACAGAAACGTTGTACGCCATTAATTATTTATTTTTTGTTTATTTGTACAATAGTACAGGACTTCATCAGGCCCAAGCTATAGGGGCAATACACAGTGAAATAACTCAATAAATATATGTAGCGCAGAAAAATAAAAAAAATAAGAACTGCCACTTCTGAAAGTTCTCAGTATCTTAAGTAAGTTTGGCGGCAGCTGGTTCGAGTAGGTTAATTTTCTGGGGAAGAAATAATACACAAAAGTGTTTGTTCTGGCGCACAGTAGCATTTACGAATGTGCATGATGAGGCCGTGTTAGTCGCGAAGTTATGGGCTTTAGCTATTATTTGTGACTCAATGATAGCTTCTTATTTTTCATCCGAGAAAGAGACTTAGCCGAAGAGATTTGTACCAAGCTCCGAGTGTTGATACGCTGTGATCACTGGTTAAAGAAGTGGGAGAGTCAGTGGTTGCGGTTTTTTTTAGAAGATGAATCCGGCAGATTTTCGTTGAATCATTGGCAAGGCAGCAATATTAGACTTTGTGAATAGACCACAAACTGTGCATGTATACTCTAGTATTGGTACAGTGATGATCGTGTAAGCTAGGAGTATAACTGACGGGGGTGCGTGTTTTAATTTATGTCGTAGAAAGGAGAGTTTACGAGAAGATGATATACATACGTTAGGAATGTGGGTGTTCCAGCTTAGTTGTCATTTATTGTGACACCAAAGAACTTACACGAACTTATTTTGTCAAGGGTTCGTGCGGAAAAGTTGTACTGGTATGATAAGCTGTTAATTTTATTAGTTATTCTCATGAAGACAGCTGTTCTACGTTTAGCTTCATGTCGAATTTGGTACACCAGCCAGAAATATTGAGGCTGTAATTATAGTAGCGCTTCACCATTGCCGGCAATATTTCTTGTAAACAAAACATAATCATCCGCAAAAAGTCTAATTTGATCAGGTTTCGCCATTTCATTAGGATATCATTTATGTAATGGAGAAACAGTATGTGCCCAAGCACGCTGCCTAAGCAAAAAGCATATGCCACTGGTTAAAATAAATAACCACAATTTTTATCGACGGTTTATTAGACATCTTCACTGAATGATCAACAAGAAAGAACGCCTACCATAAAGACCTGAATATAAGTAGAACTCTTATGATACATCTCACACACACACACACACACACACACACACACACACACACACATATATATATATATATATATATATATATTTGGTGTGTGAGAGAGAGAGAGAGAGAGAGAGCGTAAAAGTGTCCCTCGTACCACTCGACACAATATCACTTGCCGTGCTGCCGCCATGTGACAAACAAACATTTAAAAAACGGAGAAAGTGGCGCCGTTTCTGATGTTCACTTCGCTAAAGCGCGCGAACTTCGTAAAGGACGGCCAGGTTGCAAAATTAGCAGGTTTCGGCGGGAACTGAGCGCTGCATTTGAAAACTGCACGATAAAGATATGCGGACGCGAAGGGTCCCATGGCAGCACCGCACGATTCTTTTTGTTGTTGTAGTTTTGAAACGGGTGTAACCAACGTTAGTGCAACTGTTGACTTTCCTTGAGAACCCTAATTACGGGACCGCCACAGCCTTCGTGCTGAGCTTGGAAGACACCGCGGCGCAATTTATTAGCGAGCATCGCGCGTGAGAGTGACTCTCCGCTGGGGGAAAATTCGGCGGCGCGGAAGAGGAGTAACGATTTACCGCGGTAGTTTGCGAACACGGGCGCAAGAAGCCCGAAGTTGAGATCGACGGGAGCTGGACCGTCGAAACGAGTGAACGGGCGGTGGTCGGGAAAGGACGCCTGCACGCAGTCAGCTTCAGTTATCGCCGTCGCGCACCTCGGGCGTTCAGTGCGTGCTGCTCATAGCACAATGCCCGCGCATGCGCTGTCGCGTATACCCGTGCTACGCATTGCGACAAGTCCGAACATACATGGGCTAGCGTTTCCCGATTTATTCTTATTTGTCTGTAAATGCACCTGCAGCTTCTTGGCCAGTTCCCCGTTGTAGGCATGTGTATTGGAATCGTGAACACTACGATCAACACGTCCACCCGCTCTTGACAAGCGAATCCTCGCCGTCCGGCGTACCACGACCTGGCCAGTGGGTTAGACCTGCCGGTCCCGACGTGAGACTATAGCCGGGTGCGCAACGAGTTAGCGCCCTCGCCGGACTTCCAATAACGTTCTTTCACTCACTCACTCGTACGTGGCGATCGTCTCAACAAAGCTAGCCATCGCCTTGGCACGATATGCACCGCCTGCTGCTCGGCCGACGCCCTTGCGGGCAACTGCCGCAGCACAGAAATCGTATTCGCCGACACGCGGCGATCTTCGCAAAGAGTTAGTTGTTGTTGGCACGAGAGAAAGCTGCGTGAGGCTGCCGAAGGATAGCTTTATTTTTGACATTTGCTTCAAATAACTCTTCCAAAAGTACTTTTGATTTCGCTATCTGGTGCCGAACTAGTTGTAACGATTTGCCTTTTGACGTGTTTATGCTCATTGGAATCCATAGCCGGTGAACAATACGCCGGTTCGATTGAAATGCCGAACCTATGCAATTTCATGAGCAACTGCACCTCGTTCATGATCTTCCGACTGATAGATATATGCGAACAAATTGAATTTCCTACACATTGTTATTCTGTATTGCTAAGGTACTTATCCTCATAACCACCTTAAAGTTCCTCGTGAAGATCGACCGTGACCTGAGCAGCAAGTTTCAAGGTTGAGAAGGAACTCTACGGTGCTCAGCGTATGAGCCTTCGTCGCCTTGCGACTCGAGAACTTCTTAGTTCATTTATCTGTACGTTGGCCGCAGGAGTCGTGCTTGCCTCAAATAAATACAATTAATTAAAAAAACAATGGCTGTGGTTCAGTGGTTAGAGCATTGGGCTGGTGCAATGGTAGACCCAGGTTTGAATCCCACCAAGAGACATGCTTAATTTCTTCTTAAACGTCTGCGAATTTCATAGGCATGAACTCCACGAGCGACCGAGCAGCCGACCGAAAGACCCATCGAGCAGCCCAGGTGAAACCTCGGAAAGGCAGGCAAAAGAAGCTCCGCTTTATTATTATTATTATTATTATTATTATTATTATTATTATTATTATTATTATTATTATTATTATTATTATTATTATTATTTCTATGTTGAGTAAGGTTGTGTCCCGTTTCGTTCCTTATATTCAAAAAGTTCTAATTATTGGTATGCGGCCTAAAACCTGGCGGTCAGCGAAGTAATACCTCCATATAAAAGTGGATATAAACGTTCAAATGAGAATTACCGCCCTGTCTAACCGACCTGCATTTGCTGCAAAATGTCTTAGCACATTATCGCTTCTCACGTCTAGTCTTATTTTGAATTCGTCAAGAAAGCACGGTATCCAGAAGCACTTTTCTTGCGAACATTGTTCGGTAACTTACGTCACACTTGCACTTCGAAATAAGCAGTAACCAACAAATTGACTTATTTTTCAAGGTTTTTCAAAAGCATTCGATCACGTACTGCGTTGTTAACCGGCATCGAGACTGTCTGCACATAAATAGACGCACCAACACTGTCATGGTTGCGTAAGCTGTTTTTTTATCGCCAAAAATTGACTTTTCCTCTCGCCTTTCTTACGTTAGGATGGATAGTTGGGAGTGTTGGTTAAGCGTCATCTGAAGTGAAGGCGCGGCAACGACGGTGGACGAAGAGGGAACAAACACACACAGAGGGCACGCTGTGTGCGTGCGCGCGCGTGTGTGCGTGTGCGTGCGCGCCAGTGTGTGTGTGTGTGTGTGTGTGCGTGTGTGCGTGTGTGCGTGTGTGTGTGTGTGTGTGTGTGTGTGTGTGTGTGTGTGTGTGTGTGTGTGTGTGTGTGCGTGCGTGCGTGCGTGTGCGTGTGTGTGCGTGCGCGTGCGCGTGTGCGTGTGTTCCTTCTTCGTACACCGTCGTTGTCGCGGCTTCACTTGACATCATTCTGACGTTACTTGTGGTGCGCCTCAAGGCCGCGTACTCGGACCACTGGTCCTTTTAATTTACACCGATGACTTACCGAATAAAAAAAAGTGTGGGGTTTTAGGTGCCAAAACCCCGATCTGATTATGAGGCATGCTTTAGTGGGGTACCCCGGTGATTTCGACCACCTAGTTCCCTGTGTTCGGGTATGGCAGCTATTGAACCAAACACGCACACCCGTGGCACACCGCATGGCCGGCGGCCGGCCATGCGGCGCTATCGGCACGCATACACAGTCAGCAATTCGCGTACACAGGATTGCGCCGAAACACCACATATTTCGGAGTATTCCTACCCCTGCCTTCTTAGCAAGGTTCTCAATGCACGCGCGGGACGGAAAATACACAGGGGTTCCTACGAAAAACGTTCGGGGCGTTGCTGTCGCGCCAACGACAAAAAGACCATCTCTAAACTTGCGGTCGGCTTCTCTAACTGAACGGCCAGCTATAACCATCTTGATTGGCGGTTCTTATTCCTACGACCTATTGGCGCCCGTTGATCGGTGCTCCGCCGAATCGAATAATGAACGCACCGCGACAGGTCCAGAACCACTTTTTCAAGAGAAACTTTCTTTCCTTCTTCGAGGCCCTTTTTCGTACGTATCTGACCCCAACGCCAAGCGCATTTGACGGGGTAGTCGCGCCATCTAAGAAAGGCGCAACGAAGGAGCAGTTTGCGAGTTTACCGTTTCAAGCATAGAGTTTCATGCAATAGTTTCTAGAGCGAACGGCTATAGATAATAAAATAGGTGCGTTTAGCACTTATGGTCCACGATTTAGGTGCACGCTTGATGGCGTGTAACATATTTTTGTGCCGAGGAAATAGCAGGCGAGTTCACGCGCGGGACACTAATCACGCTGTGACAGGCGGAGAAGAAATCGCAGAGCGAGCAGCTCGCATTTGAGGGACACGGATGGGAACGCGAACCCACCGCGAGAGCGTGGCTGCGAAAGCGCTGCGCGACAAACCAGTGCTGTACTGCCGACCAGAAGAAGGAACCAAGAAGGGACTGCAATGACCAAGTAACCCATAATTGTGGCTGTACAACGTGACAAACGTACCATATACGGCCGCAAAATACAGACTGTGCTAAGTACCTTCTCTTTAAAAGGGCTAAAATCGTACCTTTGAACAACCTGCATATTTCGCCTGACATCTTCAAAAATTGAAAGCCACACACAGTCATGCCATGATAGGTGCAATCAATGCCTAAAATGCGAATATAGTCGCTCTTTTGAAGACGGGAAAGGGGACTTAGGCGTGTCTGTGGGAAACTAATGTACAAATAACGTGATTTTGACAAATTTAGCGCAGCACCTGTAATATTTCCGTACTCAGTGAAAATTTGAAGGCTACCGGATAAGCTATCTTCATTCCTTAGATTAGGGGGGGGGGGGGCTGGGCACCCCCTGAAATTAAGCAGTATACCCCCTCCCCTTCCGCCCACACCACCACTCCTCACATACATGCCTAAAGCGCCGCCAAATCAATCTACTCGGCGGTCAACATTTTGCTGCCTTTTACAGCGAAAGCAGTATATGACTAACTTCCGTAGTTCTTGCGGTGTCCGTCACCAGAAAAATCATGTGGGCCGATCCTGGTAAGAGTGCAGAAAATGTCGAAGCTCAATGGCACATACTCCTGTGGGCTCGGGAACATATAACGCGCCCTTCGCGATCTTCGGGAAAAGCCCACGTATGCGGACAGCTTAACACCTGCTTCACCTCCGGCGCGGGTGGGCCCAGTATTGCACTACCTTCGGGATCAACCCACGTATGGGGAGTGCTTAAAGCCTGCTTCACCTCCACCGGGGGGTCGGCCTGGAGTTGCAATATATATTCGGGATTGGACCACGTATGGGCAGTGCTTAACACCTGCTTCAGCTCTGCCGCTGGTCGGCCCGGCATTGCACTACCGTCGGGATTAACCCATGTAGGGGGCTGCTTAACGCCTGCTTCACCTCCACCGCGGGTCGGCCCGATATTGCACTATCTTCGAGATCGGCCTACGTATGGGGAATGCGTAATGCCTGATTTGCCGCGAGTCTACCCGGCAGGATCGGCCCACGTATGGGGAGTGCTAAACGCCTGCTTCACCTTTGCCACGGGTCGACCCGGTGTTGCGCTATCTTCAGGCCGACCCGCGGCGGAGGTGAAACACTTTGCTTTTCGTTTGAGAGCTTTGCCTGTCATCAGCTTTCGTTGCCATTCTATCTTTACAAAGTGGAATGGTTGTCAATCTTCTCACTCCTTTTGGATGGCGGCATTTATCGACATCTCCTCGGGTTTTGTGGGTGCATCGACTGTAATCGCAGGGTCAGGTGTTTTATCTGTGTTTAAAACCTTGCTGCGATCAGGAGGACTGATGGGTAGCAGCCGAAGTGGAGGCGCTGTCGGCCACAGCATGCGTGTCCTTCGCTGCTTGGAAGGCATGCGAACTCGGCGTATTGCGATCCGCCACGTCACGGTCGTCTTTTAAAGAGAAAGCTTTACTGGCCGCGAACTTGCGATTTCGCCGTCGCCGCGCTCTGAGGAAGCACGTGACGTCACACCGCGTTCCTCGTCGCACCGCGTTCCTCGTCGTTACGTTTGCCTCCGCTCGCTTCGCCAGCGGCGTCGAATGCCTGATAACGTGTCGGAGGATTGAAAGGGAGAGCTTGCGTGCGCCGCAACAACTTTCAGTAAAGGGGGCCGGTGAACATGGCGCCTTGTTACTTCCCGAGCTGCGTGCCTCTTCTTTTTATTGTGAAGCAATACTACTTTAGGTCGCACTTCAGCCCGTTCCGTGGCGAGGCGGTGGTAGGCACCATTGACCTTAAGCGTGATCTCGCTGCGTGACGTCACACCACGTGACCTAGAGTGACGTCACACCAGCTGTGTAAAAACGGGGCCCCATCTCACGCCGTCGCGAGGCGAGGCGGTAGCCACCAACGGCGGCCTAACTCCCGCTCCTCTCACCAGGGGCGCTACGGTCGGTGTGACGTCACACCAGCTGTGTAAAAACGGGGCGCCATCTCACGCCGTCTCGAGGCGAGGCGGTAGCCACGAACGGCGGCCTAACTCCCGCTCCTCTCACCAGGGGCGCTACGGTCACTATTGCTTCGCAATCACCAGGCTTAACCAAGCTAAGCCACGGCCGTTTCTTTATTTGTGGACGCTGGTTGATGCGGTGTCAGGGCAATTTCTTTGGTTACGGCGTCACGCGCAGTCGCAACTGCAACTGACGCCGGCGGTAAGGGTGGAAAGGCTCCAGCAGCAGCGTCCGAGTATGAACGCCGCACAGGGCACTGTTTGGATCTGACCTCTGGTACGATCTGTTGGGAACTCGGCGCTGACGCCCGTGGTTGTACCTGGGTCGCAAGCCCCAAGGGTAGCGTTGGCCTGGCGGCCTGGGGTACAACTGGAAGCATCCGAAGGTCCCGGCAAAGCATGAGTCGACTGGTAACAACGAAACAACTTGTTTATTTTAACATCGCAAAGAGTTGGCGGTCAGGTTGACCGAAGTAGAGAGACGGGAGAGCACTTCACTCAACAGAAGAAATCGGAGCCCTCCTTTTGGCGTCCGGGGGCAGCTGTTTTTATACTCTCGCAGTTGAGGGCAAGAAGGAACCCCTCAAAAGACGAGCACGTGAATGTACAATGGGCTAATGGTGACGCACACTGTCGTAGCGATGCCGTAGCACCATGTCGAGCACGATCTCGTAGCACCCTGTCGTGGCGCTGCCGGTCGGACACAATGACTGTAATGAGAGGATGGTCCCTGCTTTGGCATCGCCTGTTTCGGGCATAATGACTGGAACGAGATCCCTGCTTTGGCATCGCCTGTTTCGGGCCCAATAACTGGAATGAGATCCCTGCTTTGGCATCGCCTGTTTCGGGCACAATGACTGGAACGAGATCCCTGCTTTGGCATCGCCTGTTTCGGGCCCAATAACTGGAATGAGATCCCTGCTTTGGCATCGCCTGTTTCGGGCACAATGACTGGAATGCGAGGATGATCCCTAGGCGGTCGCATCGCCGCAGTCGCGCCTGGAAACACCTGGCGATGAGTGTTGCGGCGACGACGATCGGGCCAAAATGTCTGCCGCCCCGCCGCAGTCGCGCCGGCAAAACCACGTGTCGCAGGCGAAACGCAACAGACCGCCCCGCCGGGGGAAGGAGATCCCGATGGACAGGGGACTGCATCCGCTGTCCGGAGGGATGTCGCTCGATGATGCTCATAACCGAAGTCGGGCGTCCCTCGACGTTTCTTGAGCGCAGCGCACAGAGAAGGCCTCGTTCTCTCGTTCAGGTTCGCACGGGACACTGCAAAGTGACTTCGGGAGAGTTCACATTTTTGTTCTCGTTCCCGGCAAGCGTTAGAACTACGCTGAAACTCAACCGCTCAGTCAGCAAGCACGGCACAACCCTCACTAAGCCCTGCCAGGCTCTTTCCCCTTTTTATACCACTGCCTAGTTCCTTACAGTAGTCTAGCATCACTCAGAACGCGTCCACAAATTGAAAAATTGCACTAGAAAGCATATCATCACTTTGAAACACTAAACAAAAGCAATATGTTAAAAAAAATCCTGCCTCAGGAAGAAAAACATCAGTAACAAACAATTTTGAGGCTGATTCCTACGTTAGGGGCTTCGACTTAAGCCATCGGCGTTACCGTTGAGACTCCCCTTTTTGTAACGCACCTCAAAGGAATATTGTTGTAAAGCGAGGCTCCAGCGCAGGAGGCGGCCATTTTTGGGAGAGATGGTCTGCAGCCATTGGAGAGGGCAGTGATCCGTCTCAATGATAAACCTCGAGCCGGCTAGATAGCATGACAATTTCTGAACGGCCCACACGAGACATGCACACTCTTTCTCGGTGGCGCTATACGCCTGCTCACGACTGGTCAGCTTACGACTAGCATACAGGACGGGGTGTTCTACTTCTCCATTTTCCCGTTGGCACAGTACAACGCCCATGCCTCGCTCACTAGCATCGCACTGAACAATGAACCCTTTTGTATAGTCTGGCGATCGTAGCACAGGCTGGCTTGTTAGGGCACTCTTTAGGGCGCTAAAAGCTCTTTCCTTTGTCTCGTCCCAGACGACTGTTTGAGGCTCTGTCTTTCTTAGAGCATCCGTCAGGGGAGCCGCGATATCAGAGTACCTAGGGATGTACCTCTGATAGTAGCCGGCGACACCCAAGAACGACCGAATATCGGTCTTGGTGCGCGGTTGCGGAACGTCTCGCACAGCGGCCACTTTTATTTCAGAGGGGCGGCGACGACCCTGACCAATCACGTGACCGAGGTAGACAACCTCGGCCTGTGCTAACTGGCACTTAGGAGCCTTGACTGTCAAGCCCGCTTCGCGCAGGCGGGTTAGCACTGCCCGCAAGTGTGCCATATGCTCAGACCAGGATGCGGAGAATATCGCTACGTCGTCTAGATACGGTAAAGCGAATTCTTGCTGTCCCCGCAACACTTTATCCATGAGGCTTGAAAAACAGTATGGCGCGTTCTTTAAACCAAAACTCAACACTTTAGGACGGAATGTTCCCATTGGTGAAATGAACGCCGCATACCTACTAGCCTCTTCTGTAAGTGGAACCTGCCAATAACCCCTGACAAGATCTAGGGTGGAAATAAACTGAGCGCTACTAACTTTCTCAAGGCGCTCCTCGATGTTAGGGATCGGATAAATTTGATCCTTAGTGATGGAATTAAGCCTGCGGTAGTCGACGCAAGGACGAGGTTCCTTGCCCGGTACCTCAACTAAAATCAAAGGGGAGGTATAATCACTCTCACCTGCCTCAATAACACCGAGCTGTAGCATTTTCTTTACCTCAGCCTCCATAATATCGCTCTGGCGGGGTGACACCCGATACGCCTTGGATCGTACTGGCTCTGTGGAGGTAAGTTCTATATCATGAGTAAGTACAGAAGTCCTACCAGGCCTCTCAGAGAACAGACCTTGAAACTCTTGTAATAGCTGGTGTAGTTCGGTTTTCTGCTCAGGCGACAGCGGTGCTTTACTGATAAGGTCACTAATGACTTGACCGGTGTCTTCCCTGTTCGTCACTGAGCCTAGTCCTGGAAGCTCGACCGGAAGCTCTTCAGGAACGTTTACCATCATGCACACCACTGCTTCCCTTTGTCTATAAGGTTTGAGCAGATTACAGTGGTAAACTTGCTGTGCTTTCCGCTTTCCTGGCAGACTTACCACGTAGTTAACGTCCGACAGTTTCTGAACAATTCGTGCTGGGCCCTCCCACTGCACGTCTAGTTTGTTGTTTAGCGATGTGCGTAATATCATGACCTCATCGCCAACCTCAAAACGACGGGCCCTGGCTGTCCGATCATAATAAACCTTGGCCCTCTGCTGGGCCTTTGCCATTGCTTCACCTGACAACTCCTGTGCCCTTCTTAAGCGTTCGAGGAGCTTAAGCACGTACTCCACCACGACTGGGTCGTCGCCCCTACCTTCCCATGATTCTCGAAGCATGCGAAGTGGAGATCGAAGCGAGCGACCGTACACCAGTTCAGCTGGCGAAAACCCCGTAGCCGCATGCGGCGCGGTCCTTAAAGCAAACATCACCCCAGGCAGACACAGCTCCCAGTCAGTTCGATGTTCAAAACACAACGCTCTCAACACGCGCTTCATGACGGAGTGGAGCTTCTCAACGGAATTCGACTGTGGGTGGTACACTGAGCTGTGTAACAGCTTTACCCCACACCTTTCGAGAAAAGTTGTCGTCAAAGCGCTAGTAAACACTGTGCCCTGATCTGATTGAATTTCTGCAGGAAAACCAACTCGCGCAAATATGGACAGTAGTGCATTGACTATCTCAACTGAGCTGAGTTCTTTAAGCGGCACTGCTTCAGGGAACTTTGTCGCTGGGCAGATCACAGTCAAAATGTGTCTGTACCCCGTGGCTGTTACCGGCAGAGGTCCCACAGTATCAATAACGAGCCGTCTAAAAGGCTCCGTAATGATAGGTACCAATTTCAACGGCGCCCTCGATTTGTCCCCTGGTTTGCCCACCCGCTGACAAGTGTCACATGTCCTCACGAAATGGTCTGCGTCCCGAAAACACCCTGGCCAATAGTACTCTTGCAAGAGACGGTCCTTAGTTTTCTTAACTCCTAGGTGTCCGGACCACGAACCCCCATGCGACAAGCGCAACAGATCCTGGCGATAGCATTGAGGCACGATCAGCTGATCGAACTCCACTCCTCTTCGGTCTAGATACTTCCGGTACAGGACTCCACCTCTTTCCACAAAACGCGCAGTTTTCCTGGCGATACCTTCTTTGACATTGCAGCGCACGTTTTCCAGGCTGCCATCCTTTTTTTGCTCGGCTATCAAAGCCGACCGGCTGACTTTTAGCAACCTATCAAGTCCGTCTGACGTAGGCGCGATGAGCAAATCAGTAGATAGCTCTTCTAACTTTCCCGAATCGGGATTTTCCTCTCCAGTATCTGGCGCCTTCAACGCTACAGACTCAATTTTATTCAGTTCGGGCGTGCTCTGAATATCAGCTTGCTGCGCCTCTGACCCTTTTTCGTTGTTTGATAACGTCGGCCCCGCAACTACCGCCTTTGCAGCGAGCTCCCGAACCTTCGATCTGGTTAAGGCCTGAACACTAGCTTCACCAAACAAAAGCCCCTTCTCGCGCAGGAGGTGATCGGACCTGTTTGAAAATAGGTACGGGTACTGGGGTGGCAGCATAGATGACACTGCCGCCTCCGTCTCAAGCGCTCCGAAAGGTCCTTCAATAAGCACTTTTGCTACCGGCAGACACACGCTATGAGCTTCCACGGCTTGCTTGATCCACGCGCACTCGCCCGTGAACATATGGGGTTCTACGTAAGATGGGTGAACTACATCCATCGTAGCTGCGGAATCGCGAAGCACTCGGCACTCTTTCCCGTTCACGAGGAGGTCTCGCATGTAAGGCTCGAGAAGCTTCATGTTCTCGTCCGTGCTGCCTATTGAAAAAAACACAACTTTTGGTGTTGTTTCCGGACACTGCGCCGAAAAGTGACCCGGCTTCTGGCACTTATAACACAAGCGCGCTCGCCTCATCTCGAACCGCTTTCTGCGTTTGGCTGCCGCCGTCTCTTTACGTTTGGTCGGACTGCTTTCGCTCGCATCCGCACTACGCGTGTCCCCCTTTGCTCTCATGGGTGTGAACTTCGGCCTCTCAAACTTCGAGCCAAATTCACCCTTTTGACCGTCCTTAGCTCCGCGAGCTCGACGCGTCACAAACTCCTCGGCTAGCTCAGCGGCTCTAGCCACCGTACTCACGTCTGGCCTATCCAAGACCCAGTATCGCACGTTCTCCGGTAACCGACTATAAAACTGTTCTAGCCCGAAACACTGCAGAACTTTATCGTGGTCACCAAACGCTTTCTCTTCTTTGAGCCACTCCTGCATGTTCGACATAAGCCTATACGCAAACTCTGTATATGACTCACTTCTGCCTTTCTCATTTTCCCGAAACTTCCGACGGAACGCCTCCGCAGACAGCCGGTACTTTTTTAGAAGACTCGATTTCACTGTGTCGAAATCCTCTGCCTCCTCTCTATCCAAGCGAGCGACTACGTCGGCCGCCTCGCTGGGTAACAAAGTGAGCAAGCGCTGTGGCCACGTTTCCCGAGAGAACCCCTGCTTCTCGCACGTTCGCTCAAAGTTAACCAGGAACAAACCAATGTCCTCTCCAAGCTTAAACGGCCGCATCAGGTCAGTCATTTTGAACAATACGCGTTCTCCTGCACCGTGTGCCTGACTTCCATTACGAGCGCGTTCCATCTCTACCTCAAGACGCTTCATTTCCAAAGCGTGTTGACGGTCACGCTCTTCTCTTTTTGCAGTCTCTCTCTCTTCAATGGTCTCAAGGCATTCCGACAGCTCGTCATCCTCAGCCTCTAACTCAAGAATAGCCTTTATCAGTTCTGGTTTTCTTAGTTTGTCTGAGACATCCAGACCCAACTCTCTTGCAAGCTCCAACAATTTCGGTTTGCGCAACGACTTCAAATCCATGGCTGCTCTGAATGCTGCTTTCTCTACTGCTTACTATTGTCTTGCCGCAAACTAACCCGGCAGCAACGACAACCACAATTACCAGCTCTGTTTCTAACACTAACAAAAAGCCTGGCAAAGCTCAGAAGAAGAAAGTCCCGCACTCACCAAACCTCGCAGGCAGGAATTCCGCGCAGTCGTTCCGCTGCAGGCAACCAGTCGTCACACAGGGCTCGTTGCACTGCTCCCGGATCGTCGTTGAGCTGCTCAGCATACAGTCAACTGCATCTCTTCGCTGCTGGCCTCCGTTGTCGCGATCTCGCCGCTGGCAGACAGTTGTTTGAAGTCGTAGGCGATCTCACCGCTGCCAACCAGATGTTTGGATCTGACCTCTGGTACGATCTGTTGGGAACTCGGCGCTGACGCCCGTGGTTGTACCTGGGTCGCAAGCCCCAAGGGTAGCGTTGGCCTGGCGGCCTGGGGTACAACTGGAAGCATCCGAAGGTCCCGGCAAAGCATGAGTCGACTGGTAACAACGAAACAACTTGTTTATTTTAACATCGCAAAGAGTTGGCGGTCAGGTTGACCGAAGTAGAGAGACGGGAGAGCACTTCACTCAACAGAAGAAATCGGAGCCCTCCTTTTGGCGTCCGGGGGCAGCTGTTTTTATACTCTCGCAGTTGAGGGCAAGAAGGAACCCCTCAAAAGACGAGCACGTGAATGTACAATGGGCTAATGGTGACGCACACTGTCGTAGCGATGCCGTAGCACCATGTCGAGCACGATCTCGTAGCACCCTGTCGTGGCGCTGCCGGTCGGACACAATGACTGTAATGAGAGGATGGTCCCTGCTTTGGCATCGCCTGTTTCGGGCATAATGACTGGAACGAGATCCCTGCTTTGGCATCGCCTGTTTCGGGCCCAATAACTGGAATGAGATCCCTGCTTTGGCATCGCCTGTTTCGGGCACAATGACTGGAACGAGATCCCTGCTTTGGCATCGCCTGTTTCGGGCCCAATAACTGGAATGAGATCCCTGCTTTGGCATCGCCTGTTTCGGGCACAATGACTGGAATGCGAGGATGATCCCTAGGCGGTCGCATCGCCGCAGTCGCGCCTGGAAACACCTGGCGATGAGTGTTGCGGCGACGACGATCGGGCCAAAATGTCTGCCGCCCCGCCGCAGTCGCGCCGGCAAAACCACGTGTCGCAGGCGAAACGCAACAGCACGCGACCGTAAGATGATAATCCCCGCAACGCCAACAAGGACGGTCACATCCGTCGCTTTCGTGGCCATGGATACGACAACGGCCACAGAACGCTGCGGTGCACTATACACGCTAGTGGTCGCTGAAGCCGCACCGACGACACACGCGTTGCAAGCAGCGGAAGTCAAACGTCACACGATGACCAGAGAATCGCAGATAATTGGGCACCGTGGTTGTGGTACTCATTCCCATACGAACGAAGCGTGTGCTCGTGAGCACGCCACGTCGCCTGCTCATAAGACCAGCGTTCACAGACAGAACCTTGCCGTATGGTGATAGTGCCTGAACGAGGACTTCGTTCGGAAAGAAGGACGGCAAAAAGAGGCATGTTACGTTGGTGACCTGCGTGCCGACGGAAACGACAGAACAACGCTCGCCAGCGATGATAAGGCAGCGAGAATCGACGATTAGAGTCATGGAAGCCGTGCTCTTGACGATGACTTTGAAGTTGAGGCCTCTCATGTGCTGAACGCAGTAGACCTCAGAGAGGCAAACTATTGAGGCCGTCGCGTCGACGACTGTCTCGAGACCATTAACCGCAGGGACAACAACATCGAAGATGTGGACCTTAGAGGGAGGCCACAATGCTGTAGGCGCCATGGCGTAATAGATAGACGCTCCCGACTTGGAACACGCAGGGACGTCAGCAGAAACTCTTGTTCCGTGCTTCTAGTGCATCTCGCTTCATGACGTCTGCGTTTCAGCCAAAGCTACTACAATCCGCGGTAGTAACCTAAACTGCCTTAAAAAATGACCAGCGCGAACGTTTGACCGTGAGTATGTCTTTAAACGAAGTACAAAATTATATTGTCAAGGAATTTATTGACAGGGTACGCAAGCAGCGAGAGGTCTAACTCGGTGCGGTAGTCAGATCCCTGCGAGCAGTCAGAAACGGCCTCGCACGTAAAGCGCTGGTGATGTGCTTGACTGACTGGCGCTTCTACATGTACGCCTGGCTAACCGGCGGTACTTCTTCACTGCAATATCCTTTTTACAGCGAAGCTCTTAAGGGTTACTTTCCCCGCTGTCGCGTCTACCTGTAGAAAAAAAAAAATCCCGAAGCTAGTGCAAAGCCGGGCCGACTTGCGACGGAGGTGAGGCAGTTGTTAAGCACTCCCCATGCGTGGGCGATCCCAACGATAGCGCAATACGGGGCCAACCCACAGCGGTGGTGAAGGAGGTGTTAAGCACTCCTCATACGTGGGCCGATCCCGACGATATCGCAATGCAGTGCCAACCTGCGGTGGAGGTGACCCAGGCGTTACGTACTCCCCATACGTAGGCCGGTCTTGAAGATAGTACAATACCGGGCCGACCCGCGGCGGAGGTGAGGCAGGGGTTGAGCACTCCCAATATGTAGGCCTATTCCGAAGATAGCGCAATGCGGGGCCGACCCGCGACGCAGGTGAAGGAGGCGTTAAGCACTCCCTATACGTGGGCCGATCTTGAAGATAGTACAATACCGGGCCGACCCATGGAGGAGGTGAGGCAGGCGTTAAGCACTCCCCATACGTGGGCCGATCTTGAAGATAGTCCAATGACGGGCCGACCCGCGGCGGAGGTACACACTAAGAAAAAAAGGAGTACCTCTTACTCTTTTCAGAGAGTCTGGACTCGCCACGTATACGACACACTTTGTGGGAGACACGCGAACTCCCTTTCGGAAGAGGGTCCCGAGACTATCTGTGCTCGATACAAGGTGGTTACGTGACTCCACACCCAATAGTCATACATACTCTCCTGTAGTAGTCTCCTAACCCTCTCAAAAGGGTTACACGACTAGTGCTGAGGGAGTCCGTTAACTACTCTGCATGAGTCAGACGACTCAAGATAAGGGGTCACATGACCACTGCTGAAGGATTTGGGTAACTATTCTTGATGAGTCTGATGACTCCAGCAGTGTGTGTCAAGTTACCCTTAGTGTGTGGTGCAGGACTCTTGCAGATAGAGTAAAATAACTAATCCATGTAAGTCGTTTGACTCTCGGATGGCAGTGTCGAGCCGCTTTTCAAAATGTGTCACCAACTTTTGCTGTAAGTACACACAACTACGGCTAGTTCTCAAGATTACTGTAAAAAAGACAACATATAAGAATGCATAGCAAACTTGCCAAAAAGGACATGGCAGGTTAGCAACAAAAAGTTAACATTTCATCACCCTTTGTCGTCTTCTGGAAAATTCAAATGTATTAGTCAGCACAGAATCACCATGAAAGCAAGACAGTTCTCATTACTATTAAACTGGAATCAATAGCCAACCATGCAAAA
This sequence comes from Dermacentor variabilis, assembly GCF_050947875.1. Taxonomy (NCBI): domain Eukaryota; kingdom Metazoa; phylum Arthropoda; class Arachnida; order Ixodida; family Ixodidae; genus Dermacentor; species Dermacentor variabilis. The sequence continues at coordinate 141,305,554 of NC_134569.1, forward strand.
CAGTCTTAAATAAACATCCAATATGTAATGTAGCCTGCAGGTGCATATGCATGACACTGCAATGCAACTCAGAACCATAATGAGACCCCAAAATATTATGTAACTCGTGTAGAAGTTTAATTCAACACTGCACAAGTCTGTAATGTCAAAAATTTATAAGTTAAACCTATTTCACTGTTCTTCCAGACGTGTTATTATTTAGAACTTACGATTTAACACTTTAAGCAAGCAAGCTACACATAACAAATGAAAAAGGCTGCACTTATGTACAAAGGAGACCCAGATAATCAAGTGCAATAAAAACAATATTCCAACTTAGATTACATAATCTATGCATTATAATATGCTTGCTGAAAACAACTGGTTGGCAATTGATAATCCAATCTAACAGTAAAAACAGCTGTCTTACCTTATGGTACTCTTGTTGGCACTTTTCCCCCACAACTTGTGCGTGTCAGCGTCAGTTGAAAATTGATCTGAAAAATACCACATTAAAAATTTGTGCATCAATTTTATTCTGTCATACAACGTGCAACAATGTATAAAAGCTTCACAACAGATAATATTACAAAAATAAATACAGCAACATTTATACTAATTGTTTATGTTGGCAAACATACTTTTCCAAGACGAAGAATAATAGCTGACACAGACAATTTCACAGATTGCAATAACCACTAATACAAAACTTGCCATAATGCAAACACGCTGACAAAATATGTAGCACAGGTAGCTGTAGTTTGTTACGGCAAAGATAGCAAGATAGCAAACAAACTATACCCAGCTGTATGCACACAGCTGTAACAATACACATGGTGCACCAAGATCCAAAAGAAACAAAGAGGAAGATGTGAGGAAGGCTTTTTTGTACTCCTCACAAGTTATCCTGTAACAGCAGATTATGCACTGCCTGTAATCTACCCTCAGCACATATGTAAATAAGTTACATTAGGTGCCACATTTACAAATCACTCATATGATGTTCTTGTGATTGTCCTTATTCCAATTCTTAACTTGGAAAGCATGACTGAGTTACGTAAAGCCTCCCAACGGCTTGGCATATATACAGAAAGAAGTGTTTCTATAAACACTGGAGGCCATGGAAGGATGACTGACACATACCTCTTTTAATTCTTTTGTCTTTGATTATCTACCACAGTAGTCTTTTGTAGAGTGAAACACATCCAGATAATGCACTGTGGGCAACAAAGTGTGAATACCTGTTCTTGATTTCTACCTTTCTCTGGTGTCCCGCTAAGGTAAGATTGGTGCAAAAAATTGTTTTCCCAATGTATGCGTTCCCACAAAACAAAACAGGAGCAGATGATAAGCCACATTAATGGTGCGCGAAATAAAACATGTGTTCTTAACTTACCACTGCCATTCCAATCTGGTGAGATTTTCTGCTTTGTTGTGTACTCTAGCACAGGTGCTACGCAGTTCACTTGGTGCCCAAAGCAACTCTCACACTATAGCAGGATGTCAATTTTGTTTTTCAAATTCTAAGCGAAACTCTGGTTATGGGGGACAATTGCAAACTTATAGTTTTGCTTTGTATCTTCATTATGTTGTAGAGCAGGGTAGAAAGCAAGAACAGATATCTAAAATTTGGGTTCCCACTGTGCATTGCATGGATATGTTTCAATGAATGATAAAACTATTTGGTAGATAAACATATGAAAGATAAGAGAATTAAGCTCGAAGTCTACCATATCATTAACTGGGAATATTAGTTGTAATTGAAATTTTGCGATTCCCAGTGAAGAAACAGTTTTGACAATATGTGCCAAGGCAACTAAGTCACTCATGCTCACAAAGGAAACAAAAACAAGCAAGATTACAAGAAGTTCGAACTTGCAACCTGAGGTGAGACACCTCACATGACTGATTTATGTATTTACTGAGCATAAATTACATCTGGCGCATAATCTGCTTGTACAAGATGACAAACAATGAGTTACTCTTGCTTTGTCTCTGGGGCATTTGGTTCTTCTGAACACATGCACATTGTGTGGCACAGCTGTGTGGATGTAGCTGGGCACAGCTGTTATTCAGCATCAATCTGTTTTTATGGTCCTGTACTATTATTGTAATTTATAATTAGCAAATAGCCTAACTATTGTGTTGATCAGCTCCATTTTAAACAAAACATACTCACAGATTTCCCTATTTATCGCTAACAAAGAGATGGGTACATCATTTCAGATTTCAAGAAACAGCTGTGGAACAGAACAAATGCTGAAGACAGAAAATCTACAGACCAATACTTTTTTATTAAATGCCATGTACTAGCCCTTTCTGCAATGAATACCATTATTAGCAAAAATTGTAGACTGCAAAAATAATTGGGAAATATTTACAAGAAAGTGCGCGTAAAAATATTTTGCCACTATGTAGGACATAACTAAGAAACACCAGCTATACAAAAACCAATGACAATTCAAATCTACATAAAACTCCCTATGAATGGCAGTATATTCAAACCTCTAGTACAAATTAAAAAAAGTTGTTTCGAGAAGCACTTCCCCTTAATAAGTGGGTGTTAGTGTTTCTACAAAAGGGTTAGAAAATGCCTTCCGGCATACCATAGGGAGTTTTATAGATAGCACATGCACGAATCTGCCTAGAAAGCCCCACACCCTGCTTGTATTCCTTAGTCATTTTTCTGCATTCTGTTGTATGTCACCGTTTGGATCCCTTAACACTGAGTGCGCAAAACCAAAAAACAGCCTATTAATACACTGAATTTTTAGCCTGTAAAGGGGTTGTGTGGCAATGGGGGCAGCCAACTCTAGTGTGAGAACAAACAAATATTTGTTCTCGCGTTAGTGAAACCAGTCAAAATATAATCTCACAAATTTGGAAATGAATGCACAAAGAACCTTGCTAATTGTCACATTATTGTCCCGAACAAGATCTTTTGGTGTTTACAATTCCTAGTTTAATTCACTTTCCTCTAGTAAATGGGCTCTGACCTAGAATACTCAGTGTAGGAGACTAACCAAGACCTGGAAGCCAATGTTTAAATCTGAAATAAACACATTCATCCCCCGACCACATGGCACTGCTTCGTCATCAGAAGAAGCATGCATCCATGGACATATAGTCTGTAAGATTATTTTTACATGATCTGTAGCGTTGATCTTGCATTAACAAATTCTGAAAATTAAGAAATACATCTGCTATGCAAAGCACTGCTGTAAACCTGTGTGTTTGAGAAATGCAATATTCAAAAGGTGTAATACAACCAATGTGTGCATGAAACCTATGCTGCCTTTGACATTCGTCAGTGTGGAAAATAAGCACTGAGAAATGCCAAGGGTATCATAGCTTTTATGTCTCAAACCTTGTATGTGAGTACCACTGGTATATTTGCAGTGAAAAAAAGTCACATTATTACCAGACATATGAGGGGAACCCATGTTTCTCTAGTTTAACATTTTCTTTCTTGTGCTCTTATATCCTTGAGTTTTTCAAAAATAACGGGTGCTTGAAATAAGTACTCTATATTGCTCTTAAATTTATCCTGCACCAGAGCCCGTGTTATGTTAAATTTCTTGAACACATTGCAGTGCTGTAGGTTATCAAAGGAAGAAAAAATACCGTAAGTTTTCAGTTTAGCCTTATGTACAACAAGAATTAAGAACCTATCAATTACATCCACAAGTACAAAAGAACTATGAGAAACGGGGCATAAAGACAGGTATACATTATAATAGCAGGAGTTGATGGTGAGAACTCTACGAGAAAGGAGCTATTAAAAACTAGGTACTAAAGAAACATGAATTATAATAATAGAAATATTTGCAAAGAATTTGAAGAGACAAATAGAATGTGTGTTCAAATCACTCCACCCCAACATTCATCCATAGTTCGATAAGTGATCGAAAAGAAAAGAAGCAGCTGGTGATGCTGTTTGGATAGATGGAAACTGAGGCACAGCTGTGAAATAGATGAAACACGTAGAGGGGTCACCAAGTGTTGCGCGCTGGTTGCACAGCAGGTTTCCTTGAGCTCCGGACTCACTCGACACTGATGCGTTGAGCCTGGTTATACGTAGTTGGCTAGAGGCCTGGCCCGAGTATGTGGCATGGCTTGGGTAAAATTTCAAGGCAACCTGAAAAACACAGATCCAAATATATAAGCACCAAAATATTCTGCACCATAGGGCAAATCTGAAGTTTACCATCTGCACATAGCAGATGATGAAAACAGACACAAGTCACCAGACTCAAGGTATATAAATGTGCAAAAGTGTAAATGAATGTGAAGAGCTGCTTGTAGGATGGTATTCTTCGTTTTGTCTTTTCTAGATCAATAATAGTATCTTAACATAAAGTCAAGTGTACACGACCCTCCCTATTTGTGTCAGTAGGCTATTCCATGCCAGCTGTTCCAACCTGGCACATGACCACTTGGAATTTCTTTTTGAAAACTGGGGGCCCTGCAATATAGAACAAATCGCAATTTCACGCAATACTTAAAGCAAAAAAAAATTTTACTGGCGTAAACACTACGTCACATTTTGTGTAACGCAGCAAACTATGCATCATAAAATGGCATCGCCAAAAAAATTGCTTCCTTCATTAAGAGGGACAAATTTTTAACGACAATAAAGAGAGGCCTTGCACCAAAAACTTAACTGCTTATTAGCCAGTGCTCACTTTATTATGGCCGATTAAAAATGGACCAAATCGCTTATTAACTTTATTTTCACAAAAGTGACCTACAGCAAAAGCTGTAAATTTATGTAATCCATGTGTTTAGGTCTTGTGCTGTGTGCAAGAACTGGTTTCAGAAAGATACATTATGCAGCAGAGCAGAGAGAGGAGGATGAACTTGGAAAAGAAGTCAGTTTTGGTGTACGCTTATCGGCCTACTTACCATTGAGGCAGCCCTAGTAAATTTATGCCAAATACCATGTATGAGAGTACACTGTATTGTTTTTAAAGTGGTAAAGCTTTATCAAAGTAGTTTTTGTGTTACGCAAAAAAACAATTTTACAATTGGTCTCTTGTAGTTTCAAAATTTGCATCGCGTTTCGTCTAATACACACAGCTAAGACAAAATGCATAGACTTGAGCATCCCTGCACAGACAGACGGGAGTCTAAACTGCTTCGAAGTTACTTCTTTCATTGCTGAGTGGTTACAAGCCACTTCACTCAAAAAGACGCCGCTTAATTACAGGTATTTACCTGAATATTTCTGTCTGCTGTCAGCCTGCTTGGCATCATCACTAAGGCTGCCAACTCCCTAGTGGACGTGGTCGGGACATGGTGGTGGCAGAAACCGCCAAAGGCTCCCAACTCCCTAGTGGTCGTAGTCAGGACAGGGTGGTGGTAGGACGCAGGGGTAGGAGCCGCCAGAGTGTACCTGCAACAAATTTGCACAAATGTTCTTAGTTCTACCACGTCACGATTTACAATAAAAATTGAGCTGTCTGTGTAACATGGCTACCAATACAAATAAAGGCAAACAGTTAGGTCCTACCACTCAAATAGAACACCGACAAAAAAGAAACGGCACTTAAAGGGACACTAAAGTGAAACAATAAATCAGTTTGGACTAATGAAGTATTGTTTGAGAACCCTGCAGGCAGTCATTTCAAAAAAGTAGTTTGATTATTAGATGAGAAAATGAAGGTCCAAGTATCAGTATTTGAATTACGTGCCGAAACCCCAGTGCCGGTACGTAAGCGTGACGTCAGGGATTCTAAAGTATGTTTTCGCATTTGGGCTGTGTTGGCTGAATAAAGGTTCCCGAAACTGCCCATGTTTATTATTTGGTTCCTTTAGAACACAATGTAGTCAACCTGTACCGCTATATATAATTAGTAGGCCCTAGAACATGCCATCAAAATCCAAGACATCACAGCCCCCAGGTGCGGGAATTTAAGTAGGCGTCGCCACCCGTATTTCGTTCCTGCGCTTTTCGTGGCTTGTCAAACGTCTTATCATTGTAAGAGTGGTGTTTTTGGTGCTGCAGAACGGTAATTTACTGATGCAGAAGAAATCATTTTTCACTGTAGTGTCCCTTTAAGTTTATGAAAATCCAAACAATGAAAAAAAATGTGCAACTGATTTGTGCATGGAAGCTCGGTTGAAACCTGAGCTCATACCATCAAGTGATCTGCTAGTCAACTGCAAGCCTGCCACCTTAAAATGTCATTGTAAGTTTCTTTACATGCATCATGTAAGCTGCATTAATACAAGTTCAAAATCTCTTAACATAAGTAAATCACCAAGCTAATTAAATTAACGAATTCTAGTGGTCGTTAATGCAACAAAGTGCAAGCTCGGAATGAAGCTGGCCAAACTGGGCAGTGAAAAATAACAATGTGGTTCTCTACATCTTGTTTTTCTGGCTTTCGCTCTAGCGTTGGAATATACAAGAATTTTGACATTCCTGATATTTCCCCCTGCTAATTTCTATTCCATATTGCATAATACTTGAGCAAGAGCAATACTGCTTTCTTTTAACCGTAAATAGTGATAGAACAAGAAAATTCACTGGAGCCAACGTATTGAGAAAAATCTCCTCTTTGTCAAAACATTGGCTCCAGCGATGCTCCTTGTTCTATGGCTCTTCATCATGTCAAATCTCTGTCTTCCTGTGTACCTCTGTACTTTCAATGTTATGTCAATGAAATTGTAATAACAGATCATTAGTAAATGTAGCTGATGAGGAATTTGGCCTTGTTGGTAGATAACGACAGAGTAACTGCGCAATATAGAGATACGGACAAAGGAGGCTTGTGTATGTTGTCTTCTCCAGTCATTGGGCGATTACTCTGTCTCAATGTAAAACTATTACCCTTTGCACAATAATACTAAAATGCATAAAGACAGGAAAGTGGACACAAAAATTACAACAGATAGCATCATATGCTAATGAGATATGCAAAAGTGCCTGCTACAATTTGTCTCACCCATAACGTGCTGGATAAGATGGTGACTTCTGGCTGTTGCCATTTCTTGAATACCTAAAATAAAATACATATCAAAATTATAAAAATACACAGGACAACAGCAGTAGCCGAGGACATAACGCATACGAAATGGCAGACGAAATTTCCTTTTTTAAGTTAGTAGAAAAATACACCGCGCTTCATTTCATTCAATACTCTCGGCATTTTTTGGTACAAGAAAAAAAGGTATTTCTGCATGGAAGCAGCAAAATAATAAATGGCCTTCTACTTTTACAAAATATGCTGCAGCGACTAAGCTAACTACAGCTGTATATACTTAAAATTGTTGTATGCACATTACAATAGCCAAGACAGGATAAACTTGGGTTCATATGCAGCTCCCTGGAAGGTACAACTTTGCAATGAACTCATTGCTGCTTGGCAAATATACGCATTAACATAAAACTACAAATAAAAGGATCCTTTTTTTCATAAAACGCCGGACTCAATATAAAAAAATCCAGTAGCAATATTACAATTTCACCACATAACACAGCCAGGTTTTGTAAGCCTAGTAGGATTTACTATATAAACGTTGCAGCAAGTTCATGCTTTTAAATATTTACAACCGTGAAAATAAAGATTACGTAAAAATAATAAATTATATATAGGCATAGATTGTGAGCTAATGTCAAATGCACAGCCAAATGCACATAAAAATTGTTCTGTTTCAGCGCTTTTAAAGCGCTGTGTCTGTTCGCTTGAGCAGCCAGCCGCTTTACCGCTCTTAAAATATCTGTGCTCCAACATCGCCTGACACTGCCATACAGCGTTGTAGCGCTTTTATTATTCGCCGTAATATACCTAAAGCGCTAATAAATCTTCAGAATACACAAGCTGTCTTTTCGACTACCTGTCTTCGCCAGCGAAAGTCACACTGGTGCGAGTATTGTATCTACACTTCATGTTACGCAGTACTTGATATTCTACGAATTTTTCGACGCGACAGGCCACTCGTCACTAGAGTCGTTAAGAAGGGAGTTTCTCCTGGCAGTACAGCTTTGCAATAATTTCAGATGCTCTCCTGAGGCTTCCGTCTGCCAGTAGTATTTTCGCATACATACGCGCACGCATGCCTAAGAAACGTCTGTGAACTGCCAAGAGAAACGTGGAGCAAAATGTAGCCATACCGGAAGGGCCGAGTACGCGCCGTTTGTAAACTCAGAACAAAAGCTGATATGCTTACCTTAGACGTTAAGAGAAATATGGCACAGGTCACTGCCCGCTGGTAGTCGTTCGTATGCATCTGGTCGTCTCTGTCCGTTGTGATCTCCCATATCACAATGAAAGATGCAGTGCAAACCGCAGCACTTCGGGCGCTTGTGGCGGTCCGGCGAGCTGCACTTGCTCGATGTCGGCAAAGACGACATCGGCGACACGCTGCTGCTGGCGGCGGTCCCCCTCGTCGCAATCACACAGCACGAACAGAAGCTCCCACCGTAACTTGCCGCAACGCCTGGTTGCAGTCGCCCCTAACACAGCGATTTCAGAACCACTCAACGACAACGTACTCGCGCGTGATGCAGCGCAACTGTAAAATGGCGTCATGCTATTGACGGCTTCGGATTTGGATCATTTTGTATCTGCACAACTGAGCAAAACAGTTGCGCTAGTTTCGGTTTTGTTTCCTCGCGTTGAGATAAAAACTGTTTTGCTCACTGATAATTTCACGTCACTTAAGTAATGTTCACGAATGAAACAGCAATGAATTTAACACGCGTCTTGAAATACCCGCTACGTTCACTTGGCAGAAGCAAAATTTGCTCGTCCGAGTGTGGTTGCGTTTGAAATATCTATCGCGCTGTTTGAGCGTGCTCGAAGTGTGAAGACGCGGCGTAATTGTCCTTAATTTGCTTAGCTATAACGGTGCGGCTGCCCTTGATTTCTGTCGAGTGCAGTTTGCTCTGATGTAAGGTAGAACTACAAAGCCGCCCATGTTACTAAATGATCTAGTGCACCTGAAGCTGCCAGACCTACGGTATTTCCTCCACAAGTTCTTGCGACTGTGTGCCGCTGTCACCAAATGCGAGCGTAGTCATTTGGCGGAGATTTAGCAACACATATTTTAGAACTATAGTTCACCGCTCTATCACGACATGGAGAAGCAGCGTGGTCGCTCCTTAGTAAAATTTTCTGTTTATTGCGAATTTTGCAATAGCAATTATATGGACACAACCGCCGAAATATACCTGTCGGTGTTGCCGTGAGCTTAAGTATACAGTCAAATGCAATAAGATCCCATCCTGCGCCGTTGGCTGGGCGCGTTAAAGGAAGTGTACGAGGGTGAGCCTGGATGGGTGTCCAAGTATCTATAGGTGGCCACGTGATAAAACGCGCGCAAGCCGGGGAAAGGAGGCGCTCGTTTAGCACGCTCCTCCTCTGGCCGTTGCTCTAGCCCGGTCTGGCGCCACTCTCGCTGTCTTGGCGATAATTTCCGATGGGTGCAAAGCGGGGGGGGGGGGCGAAGGGAGAGAGGGGGAGGGCGCTTTTATAGCGCCATTTCAAGTTTCGGAGACGCTTTGAAGGATGAGGCAGCAGAAGCGTTCTGTGCGCTTTGTTCGCGCCCTTCATCACGCCGACGCTGTGGCAGCGAGTGGTCGCGGTCATTGAGTGAGATCTGTTCATGTTTGCACGTGCGCGCGTGACCCCGTGCTTGCTAATTTACGGAGTAAGCGATTGTTTACTGCACTTTATTCAGGCGATGAAACTACGAAGCTTGGTTCGTGCAGTTGTTCGTGCAGTGGTTCACGCAGCATTGGGGGAAAACTGCTACATTTTTGTTTTTACATTTCTAGGGGGTTCAAAAGCTGTGCTGCGTACGCTAATGGTTGTTTCTGGTCGCGGGACGCAACGCACTGCGGTAGCCCAGTGGCTTTGGTGTTGCGCTGCTGAGCTCGAGGTCACGGGTCCAATCAAGCCGCAGCAGTCGCATTCCAATGGGGGCAGAATGCGAAAACGCGCGTATACTGTGCATTCCGTGCACCTTAAATAACCCCAGCTGCTGAAAATAAATGTGCAGTTTTCCATTACTGTGCGCCTCATAACAAGATCTTGATTTTGGAACCTAAATCCTCAAAATTTAATTTTACGTAGCGCAATTACATTTACAATCGACACTGTTGAGTGCGCCTACTGAACTTATCTCGTTGCAGTGCTCTCTTTAGTAGCCAATGCTTTCTTTTAGATTTACTTATAGTAGAATCCAGTGTGACAAATCCGGGTCTTCCTTAGTATAGAAGCCAGCTTTAAGCGTGTGAGATATTAACAAACATGTTCAAGGAAAATCGATATTTGGAGTTCGATGTAATTGCAGAACATGACAAGGACGAAAGAATGATACACCGCATTACAACCAGGACAGGAACCCGAGGGCCCGTCTAAAACAGAAGACGTTATCTGGTATTTCTTCTCCTGCATTTTAATCTTTCTCTCGCCAGACTCATCTCGAATATCAGAGGAGTCGGTATCTTCCACGACGACTCTTCGCGTGCTATTAAGAGTCAAACGACTCATACACAAATGTTGACTCTTGTTTTGTGACTCTACCCGCGCGAAAATGGGTCTTTGTAAAAAAAAAGAGAGTCAAGTTGCCGTGACTCACTTTTTACTCTCTTTTTTCTTAGAGTGTAGCGCAAGCGTTAAGCACTCCCCAAATGTGGGCCGATCCCGAAGATAATACAATACCGATCTTGAAGATAGTACAATACCGGGCCGGCCCGCGGCGGAGGGGAGGCAAGTGTTAAGCACTCCCCAAACGTGGGCCCATCCCGCAGACAGTGCAATGCCGGGCTGATCCGCGGCGGAGGTGACGCAGGCGTTAAGCACTCCCCAAACATGGGCCGATGTTGAAGATAGTACAATACCGGGCTGGCCCGCGGTGCAGGTGAGGCAGGTGTTAAGCACTCCCCATACTTCGGCCCATCCCAAAGATAGCGCAATGCGGGGCCAAGCTGCGGAGGAGGTGACCCAGGCGTTAAGCACGTTGGCCCTTTCGGCGTTACGCTATCCGCAGGGGCAGCTGAATTCGCTATCTACGCATAGCGAACTGGGCTCTCAGCAGCCAAATTGCGCGATACTATAGGGCTGTACGTGCTGGCGCAGCACGATCGGCATTGAGAAAGATATACTACATTTAATATAGACACCGTGCGACGCTGTGGAGGCTTGCAGTAGCTGCGTTCTTACCAAGAAATAGTTGGGTGTTTCTTTTGCACCAACATTTAAGCGAAATTCCTCTTCACCTAGGCTCTGTCATGAATGCAAAATGTTTTACACCCTAAAAGTAATATTGAACAAATTGTGTGTTATGGCTTTTGATACGTGGTTTTAGTATATTTCACGCTTGGTTGTTTTCTTTTTCGCGTTTCTCATCTGCAACCCATGGCGGCGCCTTCCGCACACGCTCACGTGGGTCTCGCGCGAACATCTGCGACCCGAAAACCTCCTTGGTTTCATCACCAAACTTGGCCTACGAGGCGCGCGCAGTCACACATTTTCATCACCGAGCTTCTTGCACATCTTCAACAGCGTTGCACGCTAAGTATGAAACAGAGTGTAGTTATTCGTGGCGCACGAGTTTGAATATATGCTAGCGTATAAACACTCTGAATGTAATTCGGCCATCATAACAATGACAATACCGCGTTTACAGTGATTGGAATGCGTGCCGAGTTATTGGGAATCAGAAACTGCCATTGCGCAGGCAATGCGCTGTCGGTCATTCAAGGGAGTAACAGTTAAGGGCGTAAAAAGAGCTGCGTACTAGCAGAACACAGAACCTTTATATATGCAAAAGCAAATATTTTGTCGAGGCAGCAACCGCTCATACAAGCACGTGCATCGGCGTGGACGAATGCGACAGCTAGCCGTTTTGCGGCGACGGCTTATAGTCCACTTCGATCGTAGCGCCGCCGTGGTGTTTTAATGTGGAAGCGTTCAACAGAAGGGTTAGACGAGCTCCGCGAATTGGAGAAATCGCAGGGAAACCCCTCCTCTTCATAGGAATCGTGTAGAGGAGAGTGAGGGTGCTCCGAGTTATGATCGACGGCCCGATAGGTATTTGGAGGGTGCTGTCGCCGATATTCATGCCGTATTGATAACCATGCGTTTATTTTCTCATTACGGAGTAGAGATCCGCCGCAGTCGCCAATAAGGGACTCCCTCTTCCTTGCACCGGGGAATTCATATGCGCGCTCGTCACGCGTTTTCCAATGGACTCCCTGAAACATAAACGGAACGGCCCATTTGAAGTGCATGAATGTTAAAGGATCCCAAGTGTATCTTAGTCATTTTCCTCCAACACTCCTTCATCCGAGCTTATAAACATGTTACAGTGGGCCTCACATGTGGTCACGTTCTATCCAGGATTTCCGATAACGCTACATTACAGTTCCATGCACCCACAGCAACGACGCCTCAGGAAGAGAGAGCGTAGCTCAACATCGGCGACATCACCAAGCGGAGGCAGATAAAGATGTAGACGAGAGAAGGACCATGTATAGCGAGCAATCGAGCTTCACGTCTTCTTATTACGTTCTTAAGAGACACTCGTTTCATGGACATGAGGTGAAACACTGCAGCGATATTCTAAGGTGCGCTCTGGCGGAGCAACTGCCGGCCTTCGTCGCCAGATTTAACCTGCCTGTTGCTACAAGCCACCGCCACCGGCAGCGATATTTACTTTCTGTGTAACTTGCGAAAACGTGTACTTGAACGCCTCAGACGCAGAAGAATGAAACCAGATTTCGCTCTTCTTCGCATATCTTATTCGCACATTTCTAACTATGCAGTGTCGGCATTCTCCATTGCGGGATATGTCTGGTGCTGTCAGTTATACGCTCCCGCATGCTCGACTTTCTGAGGTCTGCGGATAAGATACTGTAGAAATACGTTCAGGAACATTTGTCAAGAAATAATTTAATATATCGTCAAACCTACGTGCTGTGCAGAAATTACAAACAATCTACCCATAGAAGTCCGCACGCGTCTTCTATTACTGAATCCAGATAACTTCAATCTATTCAGATGACATACTGGTCCCAATTCGAGACCCCCCCCCCCCCCCCGCCATTTTTTTTTACTCAGAAGATACAAATTCACATTAAAAAAGCCAGTATCTCTGTTTTAAACTCAGAGCTCGACGTTTCGAGGCACGAATGCACTAAATTTTGCAGCAAGAAAGCGAAGTGGTGTTTGGAAAGAACATCGCGTTTCCTTGTTTCGGGAGCTGGGGCGCGGCGGGAAACCTGTTCGCGTCTGTTGTTTCCCATTGGGAGCTCTTGCTCATCTGGTCGTCCCTTCAGCCTTGTCTAAGGCAAGACACGCTGTCGCGACATCGTGCTCCTGCATTAAGTAACGTAAAGAAAAGGAAAAATGCTCTGAGACGCGCGCGGTAAGCCTGCCGAGTTTCGCGGAAATCCCCGCGGAGAGTGTCGAGAAACACGAACTAAAAAAAAACTAGGATCCCAAGAGGCAGCAGAAAAGTACCATCGTTTCTCGCTTCACCAGCTTCGCAACAGAAGGAACCATTCGCAGTAGCTCGTTTCATTCCGAAAGACGTGAACAACAAAATCATCGAGAACGATTTTGTGCTTCGCTGTTGTGTAGACGACGCTATATAACGTTGTCACGCTTCAAGCGAAAGAAATTACAGTGACTTGGTCTTGAAAACTGTAGCTTTCTGTCAGAGATCAAAGCATATAGCTGTTAGAATTGCTCTTTCGCAGCACTCCTATTTCGTTACAGCCGTCACGGCACGTCGCCACCTTAAGGCATTGTTTAGTATAGGTCCCCGACAATGATCATCATCTTGCTATCACACCAACTATACGATAAAGCTTTTACAAGACACTACAGAAAATACACCTCAGTTTGCGCTGAATCCCTCGATTTTCACATCACAAATTGAAGCACTCTCCAACTGCATTTCTTATTTTCAATATCATTGGACGTCGGTGTTTCGTTATTCCTCGCAGCAAAGCCTTCCGAAGTAGCGATTTGTGTGCGCGTTACGATGAACCAGACAATAATAAACGGGAACGAAGCACACCGTATGAATGCAATGCGTGCAATGCAATCCACACCGCTGTTTACAAACAGCCTTTGAGTAATAATTTATGCTACATACTATGCAGGTTGCCGTAATTGACGTCTCCAGCTTGATTTCGAGCAACGGAAGCACCTACGTGTACGGAACCCGTAAAAAGCACGGGCAGTTCTCATTTTTCGTGTGTTTGTTTTTGATTTACCTTTCACCGCCACGAAAATGTAGTTGCCGCTACTGTGAAGATAACTCACGGTCTAATCGTTCTCGATCATTGAATATAGAGCGAGGGTCCTGATTCGGGTAGCTTTGGTGCCTTCAGGATGCGTACGAGAGTTCATAGGATGGCTGCGCGTGCTCGTTCAGTTGACGCACTACGTCACGCCTAAGATGTGCCACAACCACCGCCATGGCTATGAGTGGCGCTGAATAACACTCCCAGGGCCAGGACTTGTACGCATGCACGTGATACCCAAGAATGTGGACGTGAGAGCAGGCGTCACCGCAGCTCACTTGGTAGACCCTCCGCACGCGTAATGGGAGAGACATGAGTTCGACTCCTAGCGGCGGCCACTTGTGTTTTCGTTCCCTTTGATTTCCCGTTACCTGCTCATTTCTACGTTTCAATTAGAACCAAGCAATTTCCACTACGCTCTCCTTGGCTGTATTTCCGGTTCGCTGCGTGTGGTTGTGACACTCATAAGTTCCGCGGCGCAAGGCCGCAGCGCGCAGGGGTCTCAGCGGGTGGCAGACGAGGAGTCAAGCAACAACGCAAAGTATTTGAAGTCCAACGTAAACAACTGCAGCAGAGCAAGCGCAAACAGCCGGGTGCACTCCGGGGTTCCTGAGCACACTTTTCAGCGTCAGTGGTATTTGCCACTGTGAGCGTGTTTTCCACGCGCGTGTTTCGCAGAGTAGTTTGTCTTGCGCTTGTACAGAAGCTTCCACCCGCCAGGCACGTTGCCATGGACGTTACGTGGAGAAGCATGTTTTCTTTTTTTTTTCTGTCGACAATTTGAAAGCGCGTGCCGCGCATATCGATTTATTTTGCAAACCAGGTTCAAATGCGGATTGAGCTTTCAACGTGGCACCAGTGGCGCGAGCAGCATAGCTCGCGTTGTTGCTCTAAAACTTTCGTTGGCTGTTTGCTACGAGAACAACGCGTCGTGCCCAACAGCAGGAAGGTCTGATATTATATAACTAGGCGCATTGCGGAGATCGCTCGAACGATAATTTTGCTGTTTGTCTATACTGAACCATGGCGCAGTACGCGAGACAAGTTGTAACAGTTCTAAATGTTCTTGCAAATAGAGGGGAAGAAGCAGAAATCACGTAGCGTCGCAGTGGCTCTGAAGCGCAGTCGCTCCGATTAGTTTTAGAGCACGTGAACAAGTTTTTGTCGACAGTGTCGATCTGTCAAACGGACTTGTGCACTAAAACTTTTGCAGATAGATTTATTGTCCTAACTGAAGGCAAAAATAGGCTGTTTTAGATTAGGGGCCTCCAAAGATAGGGGGCTCATGACGATTAGCTTCTCACCACAGCGCACGCGCCGAACCCAAAAGGTATTCCTCGGTTTAGGTTTTCACATTCGTCTAAATTTGGGTGCCCCAAATTGAGTGCATCAAACGCCCCAATCCTGGGGCGCTACAACGTAAAACTATTCCAAACTTTTCTGTTCCAATTCTGCAATCAGCCCTCCGCGATTGGTCAAAAACATTTTTGGACCACCCCCACTTCACCTGTCTGTCACGCGACGCGATGAAAACTGCGATAGCTCCCCATCTGATATGATGTGTACACGCAGACTATGCATGATTTGACTGAACAAAAGAAACAGTCATTTCTGATTCGACGCCTTTTCGCCATTATCCCTCGGCTATTGGTCAAGAGTTTTCCGGCTGCATCCACTTTACCTGCCTGTCACGCGACGTCACAGAACCACAAAAACTCATCGCGTCAGACTGACGTGTACGCGTTAAATATGCATTAATATCCCGAACAAAACTGAATTTTTTTCTGAATAGCCTCACGCTGCCCGGTTCCGGAAGGAATAAAAGATGGCTGCCGCCGATCGCTCAGGCACTGGTTACTTGCAGGAGAGCATGGGTTTATTTGCGTGTAATAAAATTTTTGCGTGGCCGTGTAACGTTTTCGGGCACTTTCGGCACGTGTACCACCACGTTCTGCCAACTCTTCTTTGCTGAGGATCTGCTTTAGCGTCATTCTTATGCTTCCGTTGCATGCCGCCGCGATTGTCGACGAGCCACCGCAAGCTATGTAAGGGGAAGCGGACCAATTGCAGACGCCGGCACCACCCTCTTCATCCGGTTAACGATTTTCAGTGCTGTGGCTCGGGCCCGTCGAATCCCTCTCCACTTTATTCTACTCTTCACCTTTTGTGAGACAATTAGATAAGATAAGCCGCTCAGTGTAGGCAATGCTATTGGTTCTTCAAGCAAACAAAAGTGACCTCCTGTGAAAGAGGAGAGCGTTTGATTGGTCTGTTGAGACAACCCTGAGAGTGACCGCCCGATGCTTGCGTCGGCGATTGCGCAAATTTGACACCAGCAGATTGGAATAAAAACATATTAGAATATTTTGACGTTATAGGGCCCCTGCTGTGAGTCCTTTCAACGTCGCCGCGATACATCTGAAAAATGCGTCAATGCCTTTTCATTGAACATAATAAACTCTCAGATATAAATTTCATCCTCTAAAATTATACGAATTGCATTATTTCATGATTTTCTTTTGTCTCTGGCATTATCTTTTCCTTTTACTTCCCCGTGCAGGAATGGTGGTGCTAACGCATGCCGAGAACTCTATTCTAAAGCCCCTCCTCGGCGCGGCAGACCACGAACGTCAAGCAGTCGCTTGTTGAGACACCCTAAGCTCTACAACTGTATTCTAAACCTCCGTGATAAGCAGATGTCATTCAACACCAAATTTAAACTGAGATCCGAATAAAGTGAAACAATGACGATAAACCTAAACTGAATGAGTAGATGCCGCCACTCAAGCGGCGTGCTGTGGAGATCACTCGAGTGGTAAATGTTTACAGCGAGGGTGCTGGAAACAATGCTGTCGTCGGGATCATTTTGCATAAAGCACGCGAAATTGCCGCAGCTACATCGTAAAAGGTGCACTCTGACATGCTTCGTCAAGTTCTGATGACACAGTAAAGACTTATAGTGAGAGTGGTAATATCGGGCTTTAGGGTGAGCGGTAGCCTGCTAAGCGGTGTCCTATTCCTTTACAACTCGATGTTTTATTATATGGTTTGGCTTGGGTTTCCATAAATAATCTGGCGTAGCCTAATTAAGGTGCCGCTCAGGTTCGTTGAATAGACTCACTGAGTTACGGTTACGCCTAGCTAAGATGACCAGAACTCATGAGCGCGAACAAAAAGTACCTCTTAAACAGAACATTTGGATCCTCGTCCTAAGAATGTGAACCATTAAAATTCCGCCAATAAGAGTGCTGCACTGAAAAAATAAATAAAAAATAAATGTCAGCTTTGCCTAAAAGATAACGGCTTTGGTGTTGGAGCTCGGAGTCCCTGGTGGTGCCAAACATACCTTGACCTTTCAAGGTAGTCATGAGATGGCGACAAGCACCTAACAAGCATGGTAAGTTCGCGCACTGAGGTTAAACTTAGGGCATCTAAAAAAATTAATTAATAGATTCACGGGTTTTACGGGCTTAAACCACGATATGATTAATTTCGGATTGATTTAGACTGGGTGCCGTTCTTACAGAAGAACGTTCTTGCATTTCGCCCCTATAAAATCTTGGCCACGGCAGCCGCATTTCGACGGAGGCGAAATATGTAAAACACGTAAGTGTACTTAGATTTATGTGAAACACTTACGTAAGTGCACTTGGATTTATGTGCACGTTAAGGAGCCTCAGGAGGTGCAAATTATTCCGGAGCTCTCACTACGGTGTACCTCATAATCAGGTCATGGTTTTGGCGCGTAAATCCGCATACTTTTCTAATCTCGTCATTTGCAGCACACTTCATCCGTCATTTACAGAAGCTCAATAGTAGCCGAGAATTGTTTAAAATATATATGTTAAACGCATCCAATTCGAACGCATCTGAGCCACTGTCCAGAAGTGCTAAAGTGTCTTCAACAATTCTAAAAGCTTTCTTCACTTTCCATTCGTCTAGGGCATCACAAATAGATCTGTGCAATTTCGCTAAAAAGCGGTCGCTACGATCAGGTGCGATGGAAGACATAATCCGTACGCCTCGCTTTCAGATTTCTTGGGCATCAGTGTAGATAGAGCATTCATGATGCTAGTATAATTGCTTGTTAGCGTATCATGAATGACTGATAGCGATAATGGTCTTATGCATATATTTTGTGTGCTCTGGCAAAACAAATTTTCTTGAAAGTCAGCGCTGTGAGTCGCCCCACCTGCTTGTTCGTGCAGTCTCTTCCGCGTGGCTCAGTGAAGTATGCACATTTGGCTAAAGAGAATGCCGCACAGCACTTACCGTGGATTGATTTTACCGGCAAAAGATTGTGGTGATAAGGCTTCGATAATATAACGTGTGGCACTCTCTTGTTATCCTCTGCGGCTGCTGTTTCATGCAGGCTACAAATAAATGTAGCGGCCTGATTCAGCTACCCTTTATCGAGGCACTTGGTCTGCATTTGGACAAAACGACGAGCTCCCATGCTAAAATATATTTTAAAAAATGCAACTTCGAAACTCTGCTCAATAGATGCATATTTCATTCGTTTATCGCACGCACGATGCGGCCTGTGTTACTACTCAGCTGACGCGCAATAAGCGTGAACAGAAAGGCAAAGCTATACGGTGGTAGCGCCACCACAGATGCGTTTAGACTTTGCTAGAAAACGTGCCTGCGCTTGTGTTCACGCTACGTATTCTGCGTAAAGCAAGACTGGACATTTCTCGTGCTAGTTTGTTTTTAATGATGCGCCGATTTACTCTATAGCATCGCACCTATCGCAGTGGCTCCATTCAGTTTCTGAGACTGTGTTAACATTCGCTTGCATAAAGCTTGCTTTCACTGTCCTATAGTGACACGCCATCTAGTGGCTCCTGAAAAGTACATTAAGCTGGTTCTTAAACGGTGCCTTGAAGTTACCAGCACTTGTCACCGCAGGATTTTCCACCGCATCTTTCCCGTCTCGTTTTCGCGCTATTACTACGTCGTCATGTACGCAGGGTCAGGTCCCTGTCGCGGTGGCCGCATTTCGAGGGCGCGAAATGAAGAAAAAAACACAACTTATGTGCCTGGATTTAGGCTCACCTTAAACAACTTTGGGTAGTCAAAATGGTTTCATAGAGCCTTCCAAAACGACCTCCCTCATAAAACCGTGTGCGCTTTTGACACCTTAAACGTCACAGTTCAGTTTAAATCGACCCGCCCGAACTGATCTCGTAATTTTTGCCTCGCTTTGGCTACATGTTCTCGGCCCGTACGCGCGAAAGACATTCTTTACTTGGGTCATCGAGAAAAGGCAGAGTGGACGCAAGGGAGTGCTTTGCCTTGGACGGTTGTGCTCAGCAGGCGCATGCTAAGGGTCATTTACGGAATGCTACAGGCGCAATTGAGGATAACTGTCTATGAAAGTCATCTTAAAGACCGCACCCCTGAGACTCTTGTGTGACACGCTGAGTAATGGTTCCTTTTTGCGTGGACGGAAATCTCGTGATATTTCAGTAACAAATACATCCAGTGTATAATCTGGCCAGATTCCCAGCAGGGCACACTTCCTCTGGCGGATTTTCGTCGGTGGTCTTTTGGCCGTGGCTGGCAGCGGATTCTGTTTTCTGTAGCAAAATACTGAAACGATTCCTTTAGGACAATGGGCTAAAGCTATGCAGACACTGTGCCTGCTTCACGCAGCACGACTATGAACTCTAGAAGACGGTGCATTCAAGATTGGTGACCGAGTAGCAACATGCAAATGTTACAGGCTAAGCAATTATAAAAAATGAATAAGTAAACTGGCTATTACATAATCTTGAAGTATGGAGGCATTACCCTTTAGCAAGCAGCATGTATTTGTTTTTTTTTTTGCTTTTATTACTCTTACTGCACTTCTCAAAAATTAACGGATTTCGACACTATGCTACTTGAAACAGAAAAAGGTGATATGTGGAAAGAAAAAGCACATATAGAAGGCAGCAGTTAGAATCGCGTTACACAGCGCTCAGGCTAAGCTGTTGTCAAGCTTGGTTGCCATTTCTGAAGAGCCCAAGGGAAGACAGAGAGCGGTATTTATCATTGTATTGCCGCTGCGACTTCTGCGGACCACAACGCCTTTACCGTACGCATTCAAACACTCGGCTCGTCTGTAAAAAAAATAATCCTTTGTGCGTAAGAATTCACTGTGGCAGCGAAGGCAGCTTTACGTCATACCTGTTTAAGTTAGCTGAAGACCTGATCTTTCCCCACCACCTGCGTCGTCCTATTTAGTTCGAACTGGCAACGCTTTTTCGATCAGCTCATGTTCCTCAGCATTTTTCCACTAACGTTGTACAAAACCTGGTTCTTACAGAATACTGGAAATTGAATTGCGGGGAAATATTTATTGCCTTCGAACATTTACACATGATACACAAACATTGGTTTTCTGTTATGTATGTATAATTTCCTTTTTTTTTTTTGCTGTTTCGATCCCTACATGCAACCTTCACATCGCCGATGTCTGAGGACAGGTCTTCCACAACCCTTGCACGCAATGTGCGCAGTGGGTAGAAGTAAAGCACGCGCCATATCTTGTCAGCCCGGCCATGCATTCACTTGGTGAGGCCGCCCCCAAGTTCAAGTCTACCTCACTGACAGGTCGCAGGCTGACATCAGAAACGTCGTGTATTGCAACGTACAAGTCGATATGAGAGCGGCCTTGCGTTGAGAAGGGACTGAACTATTCGCGATATTTGCACTTTCTGTAGATTCTGTGATGCACGTCTTGGCGCAGTAGGCAGCTCATTCCACAGCGACAGATATTTAGCACATATCAGAAAGCAACCTGAGCCAACTGTTCGTAAAACGTTTCGAATTTTTTAGCGAAAGAGACAGAATATGTGAAATGCATGGAAGTTAACCTAACGCGTACCTTGGGCTACCCTATACTGAGAGAAGGGTACAAAAGGGGGAAAAGAGGCAAGGAAGAGAAGAAGGAGACAGAGAGTACTGGTTGTACTTACACGCGATAGCGCGCAGGATGTCTTATATGGGGTCAGAGAGACCTGTCGACTTGAGGTGCTGCCCTCCCGATCGCGTTGCCTTCTGCACCAGCGACGTTGCCAGCTATGGTCTAAGAATAATCGCTTTCGAAGAGCCATGATGCCTACTGAAGGCATGCTAGCACTGGATATAGGTCGGCGAGTAGTCGCAAGGCGTTTAAATACGACAGTAGCTCCAGCTGAGTAATAAACATACGACAAGCATCACGAAGCGACTCCAGCGTGACGACCACCTGTCAGTTTGTTCTGACAATTTCGTGTCGGCTAATGAGGAATTTCCTGTTGTCGCTCTGCCTCACAGGTCAGAGGTCACCGATGGACCCCACTGGCTTGTTGTTAAGACGTTTTGTCCTAGGCGTCGGCATCGTTCCTGTCTTGCGACTCACTGGGCCAAAAGCGAGGCGCTTCGTAGGAAGTGCGAACTCCATCAGTTGCGATGAATTCAGCTTGCAGTTGTCCCCAAAAGCTTGTTCTATTTAGCACCATAGTCGCGTTTGAAAAGCATTGATCATAGGGTACCAGGTACACGCTAGCGCTGTGGATGTCTCGCCTGCGCGGCCCCCCACTGACTGAAGGCCACAAATGAATCCAACTTGGCTTAGGGGCGCAACCAGCGTGGTTGCTCTTTGTCAACCACTCAATTTCGTCAACCAATCAATCGTTTAACAAATATATTTTATCCAACAGCCAGTAATTGTCTTCTTTTGGAGAGGCAAAGCTGAGCGCACATGTAAGCTGTTCTTTCCTGTTGCTAAAAGGAAACTTGAAGTTTACTTTCGATTGGTATATATCTAGAAGCTATTATAGCTACTTCTTATTTGCCTCGTCAAGTAAGATCACGTAAAATCTTGATCTTAACGAAAACGTGAAGACACAATTTTCTCGCGTTTCATTAACACGGAGACCGAAATGCAGTGGATACGACACGTACATTGTCCATGAACGTAAAATGCATCTCATGTTTGCCCGTCATCTCGACTAAATGTCCTGGTGAATTACTTGCCGCTTCAACCACTGTAATATACAACACCGAGCTTGTTTTCGACCATGCGATTACAAGTGCATACAATCGTGTATAAAAGTTAGACACGTATACGTGTTGGAAGCACTGTAGGCTTAGGGGTCAGCGCCTAAGGAGATCTGGCTATTATATCACTAGGGCCCAATACTTTTTGCCAATCCTTTAAAAATCAATTTTATCACGCTTTTATCAATTGCGAATGAAGCATGCTCCACGCGCCATCTTTGGCTGACGCATGGCGTGATCACAAGTTGAGGTCTGCAGAGATTCGACAGGAACCGACTAGTTGACGAGTTGTCAAGCCGTTTCGGACTAAGCGCCAAACCAGTAAACAGGCGCTCCGAACTGGCTGCCACGTATTCTGTGCAAGAAAGTGGGGCTGAATCAGCAAAGCTTTTGATTGTTAAGTGTTGCTTGAAATGGGGCCGGCCACTTTCACTGATATCATGTCCAGCATCACAATTCCCTGGCACATTATTAGCATATTACAGGTTCGCATTTTGCTTGTAGCGTACTGTTTCTTTGATAACGAGTGACAGAGATAGTATCACTTTCATTTTTGAGTATATTATTTCTTTTCAGTTGGAGCCATTTCCGGGTGATTCACTTGTTTTTTCGGTTCTATACTGTATTGATCTGTTCTTTGGCCTTCCGTTACATCAGTCTTTGTGAAACTATCGTCTTGTTCTTTTTCCCCTTTTGTTTCCCTTCTTCCTTTCTCCAATGCTTGTGTTTCTGCCCCTTGTTCCTGAAACACGTAGAGTGAGATTCTCCCCGCCACATTTGCCAGACTCGTTCACTTATTCTTTTGCTATCATTATGTTTGTAAACATGCTTTCCAACCAAGCAATACCAATCAATCAATCAATCAATCAATCATTAATCTATTTAACGTGCCCAGAAGCAACACTGAGATCTGAGCACTGGTACACAGAGAAACAAAAATACAAAAGGTAGGAATGTAAGGCAGCTAGAACCAATATGGGATAAAATCTCAGATGAAAGACAAAAACAAAAACTGGATAAACGGCTACACAATAAGCAACAATGCAGTAATAATGCACATATGAGGCACGGAGTACATATACACAATGAAAAACTAAGAAAAGAGAAGAGGAGTTAAACTAGAAGAAAAGGTCAAGAGAAAACGAGAAACTCTGAACAGTAGTAGTAGTAGTAGTAGTAGTAGTAGTAGTAGTAGTAGTAGTAGTAGTAGTAGTAGTAGTAGTAGATATGTATCTTGGGAAGCAAAGTACAATGTTCCTCAGCATTGCACAGACGAATATGAAGACAAATGCAAAAACGCTAAACAAGCATTTGATGATGAAACCTGTAGCTATTTTTTGAAAGCAGTAGTAGTAGTAGTAACATAGTGCGCTTGAAGTGGTGCTATATAAGTAAAAGCAATATGTTCATTACAAAATAATGACTGCCAGTTGATCTTTAAAATGCCGAATTGTCAAGCAATACCAGGAAAAGAAGCATTGCTCACTTCAATGACTATCACAAATGCGCTGGAGCACCGGGAAAACAGTCCTGGCGCCGTTCTCACTTTTTTCAGTGTTCTAGTAAAAAGTGCCCGTTCCGCACCCACACCTTTCGGTAATGCTTGCTTCGAGCTCAGTTTTTCAGTGCTTGACTTTTGAAACGCCTTCTGCGTATGAATACGAACCGCTTCGAGGAGGCGGGCTTTGAGTAAGAGGAGTCGAGTATGTCTCGTCTGTCCCATCTTCTCTTCACTGGCTCGCGAAACAGGCTTTGAGGCGTTTCGTAACTGGGCGGGTGAAGCTTTGAAATGTCAGCGAATGTCGAGGCATAGTCCAGGTGCTGACCTTTCTAAATGAAAATTCCCGCTGGAACATTGCAGTTAACTTGCAGAAGCTTTCAAAGTAAAATTAAAGCCCACGACAATAAAGTGTAGTTTTCGCTTGTAAGTGCCCTAGCAGGGTGGGCAAGCTTGTGCATAGCTAATAAAGGCAATGTGGCGCAATTTAAAACAACGTACGGGAGAAAAAGGAGACGCTACAAAAGGCGCCTGAACAAAGTGCCTCGAGCGCCCCGAGTGCCTCAAGGGACCCACAGACTGGTTTTAAACGTAATTAACGTTATGAAAATCTTCGTGAAACTCACTGTTTCATAATTAGTGCTTCGTGTATGCGTTTTTATTCCGGGCTTTTACCATCCAGTCACTATTTAAAAGCTCATTCACATCTTTAGTCCTTACCACAGAAATATTTGCCGACTTGCCAAAAAAAAATGTTTTCGCGCACGAGAAATAGGGGCTCAGGCGTTTCAGAAATCACAACAATCATGCAAATGTTTACTTGTTCTGCAACACGAAATAATATTTTAGTCGTGTTCGTTATTTTATCTTCTTTTTTAAATTTTTGTGGCCAAGGCATAAAAGCAGTAATTAGGAATGGGAGTTGGTTAGCGGTGCAAAAGAAAACACGGCTTACAGAGCTAACCGTTCGAGGCAGTGTGCAGAATAAGTTTATCACGTCGAGCTGTGAACGAGAAAGCGCGTATTTTAAGACTGCTTCAATGCGATTCAATGTTCCGAATTGCCTAGAGCTACCTCCCTGTGCTCATCTGTTATCTTCAATATATGCCTGCACAAGATTTATTTGATGAGCTTTGAAACATCACATATTCCGGAGGATTGACGGCGTCCTAAATTAATTCCGATTCACGAATCTCGATCTAAGCTTGGACTTAACAACTACCGACCAATATATTTAACAAGCCCGGGTTACAAGCTGTTAGAAAATGTAATATATAATTCTATTACAAGTCACGTAGTAAATAATATTCTTATTTTAATACAGCAGCATGGTTTTCGATGAGGCCTGTCAACCACAATCCGATTTGCACAGATAACTCACAACGTTTCTGATGCAGTTAATACGGTAAGTCAGGTCGACGCAGTTATCCTGGACTTCTATAGGGCGTTCGACTTAGTTCCACGTCACTGCTTACTTAACAAATTTATAGCGGTTGGTATTACCGTAAAGTTCGTTTCATAGATCTCCCGTCTCTTGTAGCGTCGAAAACAGTGCGTGGCCCGTTGAGACTTCTGCTTCTAGCTACTTCGACATCTTCTCTGCAGTACCCCAATGCTCTGTAAAAGCACCCCTTTTTATTACTAATCTACAATGGTGGCAATCAGTTCCGTGTACAATCATCCCCTCTTTGCCTCTTTGCGGATGATTGTGTATAGTATACACGACCATAAACAATTACGAGGACCAAATAAGACTTCACTCCACAAGAAATATAGATGCGCGTTGCCTGAAATGGGGCATGAAATTTAATGCAAATCAAACGATATGTGTAAAGTTCACCGATAAAAAGCACCCTTCAACTTTATATACAGATTTGAAGAAACCGAAATTACCTTTTATGAAGAAGTAAAACACGTGGGACTTTCACTAACTAGCTGCCTTATTTGAAATCACATAATAATTCCATTTGCCATAGAGCTCTTCGCAAACTGTCTTTTCTCGAAAGGAGACTGTGTCACACTCCAGCGACAGTCAAATCAAGAGCTTTCAGAACGCTTGTAAGACCGGCCTTGGAATACGCTGCCATAATGTGGAACCCACATCAGAAGCACCTGATTGATAACATCGAGAGATTTCAGAAAATGGCGACAGGTTTTTTTTTTACAATGATTATACACTGCCCTCAAGCGCCTCTGTTATGGTAAAAAACAAATAAACTTTAAACCGCTTAGAACTTGCAGGATAATCTCACCACGTAAGTTCACATACCTTCTCTACAGCGGTCAGTTCAGTATTCGCCATGTCGTTGCTAGCAAGACGCCTTTAAAAAAGTTCACACAGAAACTCCTCTGCTATTTGTCTTAGTATGCGTAAACATTGTAGCATTTGCTCATCTCTACACAGGCCGGTGTCTTCGTCAATATTATTGAACTTGATCCGACCAGTATAAATCATTAGCTACCCTCATCCGTCATTCGCTTAACATGCTCGACAACGTACATGACGACACAGGTTAATTCAAGATAATGCCCTATACGGCACTCGAATCCACAATCATGCGGGTTAATTAAGGCGACATTAATTAGCTACAGGTAATTCCGATAGAGTTAATTAGGACACAGGAACCCTCAACCTAAGGTGGGAGTTGAACCCAGGACCTTTAGTGCAAATTAAGGTGAATCAACATTATTTTAGCGAAGCTGTTGCATAACCACCACTACATTTGCTGAGGGGATATGCAATGCTTTATTGATGGATGAGCTCGTTCTTTACTGAAACGTATGCTGTTGAGTGTGTTGTATGGGAGAGTTTAATGAATGTGTGCGCTGTTTGCTTCACCTTGCTCAGCGCTTGTAGCCTCTGCCTTATGTAGTTATGGGCCATTGCATTTTTGCTTGCTTTCGGACATTCATGGTCATATTGCGCTTAGTTTTACAGTATTACGATATTAAGTGAAGGACAGGACGTGGACGTACGTAGCGCAAACTACCAAGTGTTTATTACTGTTTTAGGACGCGCTTATATATTGCTTGACTAAATTGCTTTCGGAAGTAGGAGCCATTGCTCAAGGGGGTATGGACCATTTATTCGCTTTCGTGACAGAAACATTTCTCGCTTGGTAGGCACAGAAATGCTTACGCATTTAGAACTCGACCAGGACTAATCACAGTAAAACTATTCGCAAACCATCTACCCGTGTAAGCTCCCATAAATATTTTTGTTTCCACAGGTCATTTCTTATTGGAACAAACTGTCTGACGTGGCTGCACACTGTTCGGCAGATGAATTGTCTTTGAAATATATACAGAAGACATAGAATACTTATAGACCTGTGCATTTCGTACAGTGTTTCTGTATAGTATGCGTTAGGTATTTTGTGGTACCATTTGGTGCAAATTTTGCTGACATTTATTATTGCGTTACCGTTCACGTTCTGATTTTGCAACGCACCGCTACGTGAGGCTAGAAAAAAGGCATGCAGTGCCCTGCAGTGTCCTGCAAGTTGTAGGGCAGCCTGAATGTTCATTTATGTTTGCCAGCCAACACAAGGTATGGCAGTCGCTTGGGACATTGAAGAGCCTGCCGTAAAGGTAAGGACGAAATTTCATGGTAGCCCAAGTGATGACAAGGCTTTCTTTATCCGTCGTTGAATAATGGGCTTCCCGTTTCGACAGCGACCAACTAGCGTAAGCAATGACTCTTTGAAATCCGTCTTTCCTCCGGACTAGGCAACTTGCGTCTGTGTGGATTTCACTGTCGGCGTCTTCATCGAAATGGACGAGTACTGGTGGTGACTGCAGGTGTCGTTAAAGGTCTTCGAATGCTTCAGCGGGGAACACATATGTAGCTAGCAAACCTTGCCACTGCGTTGCTCGTAAATCTTTATCCTAGCATCGACATTCAATGTCATATACAGCATCCAAGCATACATCGCCATATCAGGAAGGAGGCTAAAGGGTGTACATGCCTGACGCGGCCTATCCTCCTCGTGGTGACAAGCAGTGCATTTGAGACAACAACAAGCTTTCTTCAAAAGTAACATTAAAATCGCACAAGAAAGGAACATCCCAATTCTGTACAGTATATAAATGTTTCGACATAGTTATTTTTGAAATTACAGCTGTGAAAAGAAACAAGAAAGAGAGCACACAAAAATCAATAAATACGTAAACCACCGTTATCTAGCAATGTTGTAAATAATCTGCCACGTTAAGACAACAGAAGGTCTAGGTTGTGTGTTATGACCAAAGTAACAGATCTATAACTCTTCTTTTTAAGTATTTTACTCGGGAACTCATGTGTCAGCGTTTTGTTATGTTTGTTGTCATTCAAGAAAGTTATAATGGTATGTTCAAAAGTCTGAAGCCCATAGTTAGTTCTAACCTCAGGAATTTTGCGAGAGACCTATCGGAGTTCATAAACAGCATCAGGTCGTGCAACTTAACAAAAGCTAAGATTAGGTTTGCTGTGGATCAAGCAATGAGCCTCTAATGCCTGTCGAAGTGTTATTAACTTATAAAGGTTAAGAAGGCCCAGTGGTCACCAGTATTCTCATGTACTTGAAGTGTAGGGAACATTAAGGATTGCTTTAATTGCTTTTTTTTGTAAGGTAAATAAGGAGTTTAGGTTTGTAGACGTTGTTCTACCCCATACATATAAGCCTTAATGGAGAAGTGACTGGATATAAAGTCAAAACAAAATACACTAAACTGATGGGCGACTTCAATGCCAGGGTAGACAAGAAGCAGGCTGGAGACAAGTCAGTGGGGGAATATGGCACAGGCTCTAGAAATAGCAGGGGAGAGTTATTAGTAGAGTTTGCAGAACAGAATAATATGCGGATAATGAATACCTTCTTCCGCAAGCGGGATAGCCGAAAGGGGACGAGGATGAGCCCGAATGGCGACACTAGAAATGAAATAGACTTTATACTCTGCGGTAACCTTGGCATCATACAAGACGTGGACGCACTCGGCAAGGTGCGCTGCAGTGACCATAGGATGGTAAGAACTCGAATTAGCCTACGCTTGAGGAGGGAACGGGAGAAACTGGTACATAAGAAGCTGATCAATGACTTAGCGGTAAGATGGAAAATAGAGGAATTCCAGATGAAGCTACAGAACAGATATTCGGCCTTAACTCAGGAAGAGGACCTTATTGTTGAAGATATGAACGACAACCTTATGGGAATCATCTAGGAATGTGCAATAGAAGTCGGTGGTAACTCCGTTAGACAGGATGCCGGTAAGCTATCGCAGAAGACGAAAGATCTGATCAAGAAACGCCAATCTATGAAAGCCTCTAACCCTACAGCTAGAATAGAACTGGCACAACTTTCTAAGTTAATCAATAAGCGTAAGACAGCTGACATAAGGAAGTATAATATGGATAGAATTGAACATGCTCTCAGGAACGGAGGAA
Source organism: Dermacentor variabilis (assembly GCF_050947875.1). Lineage (NCBI taxonomy): Eukaryota > Metazoa > Arthropoda > Arachnida > Ixodida > Ixodidae > Dermacentor > Dermacentor variabilis. The sequence continues at coordinate 141,334,750 of NC_134569.1, forward strand.
GCCTAAAAGCAGTAAAGAAGAAACTAGGAATAGCCAAGAATCAGATGTATGCATTAAGAGACAAAGCCGGCAATATCATTACTAATATGGATGAGATCGCTCTAGTGTCTGAGGAGTTTTATAGAGATTTATACAGTACCAGTGGCACCCACAACGATAATGGAAGAGATAATAGTCTAGAGGAATTTGAAATCCCACAAGTAACACCGGAAGAAGTAAAGAAAGCCTTGGGAGCTATGCAAAGAGGGAAGGCAGCTGGGGAAGATCAGGTAACAGCAGATTTCTTGAAGGACGGTAGGCAGATTGTTCTAGAAAAACTGGCCACCCTGTATACACAATGCCTGACGCCTTCGAGCGTACCGGAATCTTGGAAGAACGCTAACATAATCCGAATTCATTAGAAAGGGGACGCCAAAGACTTGAAAAATTATAGACTGATAAGCTTACTGTCTGTTGCGTACAAAGTATTTACTAATGTAATCACAAATAAAATCAAGAACATCTTAGACTTCTGTCAACCAAAGGACCAGGCGGGATTCCGTAAAGACTACTCAACAATAGACCATATTCACACCATCAATCAGGTGATACAGAAATGTGCGGAATATAACCAACCCTTATATATAGCTTTCGTTGATTACGAGAAAGCGTTTGATTCCGTCGAAACTTCAGCAGTCATGGAGGCATTACGGAATCAGGGTGTAGACGAGCCGTATGCAAAAATACTGAAAGATATCTATAGTGGCTCCACAGCCACCGTAGTCCTCCATAAAGAAAGCAACAAAATCCCTATAAAGAAAGGCGTCAGGCAAGGAGATACGATCTCTCAAATGCTATTCACAGCGTGCTTACAGGACGTATTCAGAGACCTAGATTGGGAAGAATTTGGGATAAGAGTTAATGGAGAATACCTTAGTAATTTGCGATTCGCTGATAATATTGCATTGCTTAGTAAATCAAGGGACCAACTGCAATGAATGCTCACTGACCTGGAGAGGCCAAGCAGAAGGGTGGGTCTAAAAATTAATCTGCAGAAAACTAAAGTAATGTTAAACAGTTTTGAAAGAGAACAGCGATTTACGATAGGTAGCGAGACATTGGACGTGGTAAGGGAATACGTCTACTTAGGGCAGGTAGTGACCGCGGATCCGGATCATGAGACTGAAATAATGAGAAGAATAAGAATGTGCTGGGGTGCGTTTGGCACGGATTCTCAGATCATGAACAGCAGGTTGCCATTATCCCTCAAGAGAAAAGTGTATCACAGCTGTGTCTTACCAGTACTCACATATGGGGCAGAAACCTGGAGGCTTACGAAAAGGGTTCTACTTAAATTGAGGACGACGCAACGAGCTATGGAAAGAAGAACGATAGGTGTAACGTTAAGGGATAAGAAAAGAGCAGATTGGGTGAGGGGAACAAACGCGAGTTGAAGTTATCTTAGTTGAAATCAAGAAAAAGAAATGGGGATGGGCAGGACATGTAATGAGGAGGGAAGATAAACGATGGTCATTAAGGGTTACGGACTGGATTCCAAGCGAAGGGAACGTAGCAGGGAGCGGCAGAAAGTTAGGTGGGAGGATGAGATTAATAAGTGCAGGGATAACATGGCCACAAATAGTACATGACCGGGGTAGTTGGAGAAGTATGGGAGAGGCCTTTGCCGTGCAGTGGGCGTAACCAGGATGATGATGATGATGATGATGATGATGATGATGATGATGATGACTGCATAAGAGTAAAATATAGTTGTTTTTTGAGCCAGGTTGACAGAAGAAGCCTTAATTTATGCATTAGTCCGACTCAGCGTGATAACTTGGAACGTAAGTAATTAATATGCTCAGTCCAGGTTAACTGCTCACTGAAGACCACACGAAGAAAACCTGTAGACCTCACACGTTCAATGTTTTCTCCTCTGAAACTGAGGACAGGCTTGAAGGCTAGAATTTTATTTCTAGGTTTAAACACTATAAATTTAGTTTTTTTTTCACATTAAGCTGAAGTTCATTGGCATGTATACATAATGATAGTTAAGACAACTATTTGTTTGCATTTGCTATAGTGTTCAAGAAGTATTACCGGAGAGAAATATGTTAGTGTCATCTGCATACAGAACTATATCAGCTGAACTAGGTACATTGATAATATCATTAATGTAAGGTAGGAAAAGTAAGGGCCCTAAAATGGAGGCCTGTGGAACACCTGTACCTATTGTGCCGAAAGCAGATGGAACACCGTTTACAACTGTGCACTGTATTCTTGACGATAAATAGCTATTAATAAGATCTAGAGCAATACCTCTTATACCATAAAACGGTATTTACGTAATAATGTTTTATGTTTAATAGAATAGAACGCTTTTTGAAGTCTAGGAAGAACTCAAGTGTAATAAACTTATTTTCAATATTACAAATAATCTTGTATTTTATTTTGATAAGTGTCATTTGAGTGCATTTTCCTTTCTGGAAACCATACTGGTCAATTATTATTGCTGATGTTTTAGTTAGGTGAGATGTTAATCGGTTCTTGATAACATTTCCTGCAATTTTGGAAAAAACATAAAACTGAGATTGGGCGGTAATTATGAAGATCATCATGACTCTCGCTTTGTGAATGACACACACCCTTGCCGTTATTAACTGCTGGAGAAATATTCCTTTTTCTAACATTAGGTTACATATGTGCACCAAGACGTGTGCAACTACATTAGTTATAGTTTCACTGCTTCCGCTTTAATATCGTCCGTTCCAGTCAGTCAGTCAGTCAGTCAAGAACTTCAGTGAGGTCCTGAGGAGTTTTAAGCCGTTAGAGATCCCATGCGGGGAGCTCCTCGGGCCGAAACCGTAGGCGACGCCCAAGTCGGGACGGGAACGTGGTGACGCTCCGCCAGTTCTTGGGCCCTCTGGACGGCCTTGAGCTGGAGTTTGAGGTCCGGGCTTTTGAGGGCCTCTTCCCATTCGGGCTCACTAGAGAGAGGGCCCTTTGGTAACGCGGTACATTGCCATAGCATGTGCGAGAGTTAGCAATAGAGTTCTTGGCAGTCTGGGCAATTTGCCGGGATGTCTGAGTTATAGTGACTCAGTAGGCCTCGTGAAGGATACGAGTCCGTTTGTTCCAGTAGAAGAATTATTTAGTTGTGACACGTACTTCTGTATCTCATATGGCGTCACCGGCTCGAGATACAGTGAACTTGCCGAACAGTTAAGCAGATAGTGAGTAGGGTCTGGACTGGTAGAGGTTACATTGTTATTAGCCCATACAGTTAGAAAGTAATCATTAAATTTATTTTACAAAGACGCACCGCTATATACCGCTCCGTCGATCTTCATCGCGTTTGGTAGGGATGGATCGGCTTTTGAGCCCAATTTATTGACAACATTTCATGTTTGCTCCGGGGTATGTTTCTCAAAGAACATCTTGCTATTATATACTTGCTTAGCTTTCTTCAAATCATAACTTAGTTTATTTCTCGTTACTTTGAAAGTATGAAGTAAGTTTAAATCTCTACTTTGTAAAAACTTGGCGAAAAGCTTGTTTTTGTGAACAATTTTTTTTATAGTTCCGCATTTAACCAGAACTTTCTCTACCTTTTGTGTTTAGTACGACGAGTCAGCTGAAAAGCAATTTCGTATATCGCAAAAATTTTTTGCAGGAATATATCGTAACATAGGCTGGGGTTTGTTTCCTTGTATACTTTAGACCAGTCCAACTGAAAGGCTAATTCATAAAAATGGCTCAATGTTTTCTCCTTATATTTTTTATAACAAGAATGAGGTGTTGAATTAATTAACTCATATTTCAGAACAGGTAGGATAGCAAAAATGGAAGATGGTGGCTGAGATCAGAAGCCAGTACACCAGAAATAACATCAGAGCATACAAAATCTGTAAAACACAAGTCTATACTAGTTTCACTATCATTAGTTATTCTTGTCGATGCGGTAATTACATTCTCACAATTATAACTTGACAAGCTATCAGATAGGCCTCTAGACGCCACACTAGCTGATTTTATGTCAATGTTAAAATCACCGAGTACAACAAGCGAGTTGTTAGTGTTAGCAATGCACTGGAGGGTATCCCCTATATACGACAAAAAGTTGCTGATCTTTTCGGAGGAAGGCCTGTAAATTAAAGCTACAATTATACCATTTCATTTAACAACCAAAGCTTCGTAGTCAACATGTACCATAGAGAACTCTTGAAGATAAGTATATCCTACACCATTACGAAAGTAAAGTGAGATACCTCCTCTACGATTTTTTCTGCAAAGTGATACCTTGGAATAGCTATCTAGTGATACAGCGTCGTGGCAATCCGTGAACCACATCTCTGCAAACGACAGAACATCAAATTTACAGTCAAAGGTGCCGAGATAAACACTAATATCATCAGCTTTATTAAATAAACGTCTTGTATTAGGACAGAATATCGAGAATTTATTGCTTTGTTCACGAAAAGGATATGCTACAGTTTTTCTAAATTGTTCAATACTGCGGTTGACATAGGTATGCGGGTTGCGTTCTTTGTCCATATTTATTTGCATTAGAAACATAGGGACGATTCTTATGCATCGCTCGAAAACCTAGTTTCTGCCTGTGTTTTGCTTGTTACAGGGAAATAGCTATGTGTTGAGGAGGCTCTACGCTTAATTTTTTCAATGTCTGATTCATTTTGGATATGCAATGCTGCTTCCCCGCTTACTCTACGAACCATAATCTTTCCGTCTCTCTGCCACGTGAAATCGTAGCCCTTCTCCTTAGCGGTGGTACGTACCAGCCAGAGCAAATGCTTATTGCGAGGTGTCAAGTTGTCATAGAAACGCACATCTACTTTAGTGTCTCCTAATTGCTTAGCCTTTTCGTGCCACTTTGCCTCTGTTTTACGCGAGAGAAATCGCGCTAAGATCAGTGGCGTTCGATCACCTTTGGGGCGCAAGCGGTAAATAGCTTCCACATCATGAGTCAGCGGGGCCAAACTAAGGTGCTCAGCGATATTGTTTACCTTAGACTGAATATCTTCTTTCGCTTCATAGGCGACTCCATAGATTTCTAGATTGAGTCTTCCTCTATATTGTTCTAAATCATTTATGTGATCTTTTAATTCTTACGCTTGGCTTCGTGCCGCAGAATTCTCTACGTGCTCCATGCGGTTTTTAATTCCTGTGATTTCACTGTCGCGATCTGACAACTTTTTCAGAGTTTCGTCATGCATACGTATCTGACATATATTGCACTGATTTTTGTACACCTATGACTGCCTTTTTCAGTTCCAGAAGAGATTCGACTTTTTCTGTCAGAGGTAGCAATGCATCCAGTTTATTGTTAATGGCTGACATCTCTCTTGCTATATCCTGCTCATTGGGTGCTGGATTTCAGATAGAAGTGACGCCAACGCGCAGAGTAGCGTACGAGCATGTTTTGCATTCCCATTCAGGCAGAGTGCCACCCGCTTTCTTCTTCTTATAACTTCTCGCTGCCATGCCAGAACGCCTGCCGAAATGATAGCTTGATTCGCACCCTTTACAAGTGACAAACTGCCCCATTTCCGTAAGCAGTTCAGAACATTCAGGGCGTTCATCACTATCATTAGCCATTTCTATCTAAGAAACCAAAGATAACGACAGCGAAAAAACACTTTAGCAATTTGGTACTAGCAACAGTACTTAAGCAAATTAGAGCAGCGAAATAAAGCAAAACAGGAGAGATTTGTCAAGCGCTGTCCATCCAAGAAGCGTCGCACTGCTGCCGCTACCAAATGCAACTGTGTAGCTCAAGCTCGCACCGGCCACCGTAGTAAATTCTGGGGTGGCTGACGTCAGATATCAGTAGAGCAGCCCATGCGCAGCAATGCGGCGATTCCGGCGGGTGTTGCTGTCCCCGAGATTAGTTTCCGTTCGTGGCTTTGCAGAAGCAAATGTCTTGGAAGCCTGGCGTCAAGCTCATCAGCACAGTAAGCTGAACGAGCCCTTCTACAGTACATGAAGGCAAGAAACTAGAGCGTTCGAGTGCAGATACCCTGCAACTTACGTCGTGCATATGAATGGTTTAGCACTCCAATCTTCACTCTCTCTGTCTCCATTTCACTCCCCTTACTCCTCCCCTTGTGTAGGCTAGCAAACTGGACAAAGTCGACGTAGCCGTCCCGTCTCTCCCTCCTTCTTTTTCTCTCTGTCTCTTCTCGTTTACACGGCGGTTCCTTTCTTTTGTGTTGTCTTGGTGAATGGCAGGACGAAGAGAAGAAAAAGAAAGAACAAATATTTCTGTTGCCTCGCCTTAATCTCTATTCACCTCATAGATGTTGGAACCACTTCAGCTCATCGCATGCGATAGTCACGTTTTCGATTATGAAGAGTTGAACTCCTCATAGCTATATGGCTGCTTTTTTTTTTCACTGTGAAGTACACACGAATGGTTTCTGACACACAACCTTTTTCTTTAACTACAAAAGAGGGGAAAGACATCCTGTCAACACTGGATCGTTTGCGAGTATATTCCATGTTTCAGAGACTGAACCAACTCGCCTGAGGTTTCACCACGTTTAGAACAAAGATGGATAGCATATTTCGTGCGGCGTTGAGCCGTGGCGCGTTTTTACCCGCGACGTGGTTTAGAGACACAATGAACACATCAAATCTGCGCGTCAAGCGAAGATGACTTCCCAAGAGCAACGTTTTTTATGCCAGCGCGTAGGAAGCCCCGCGTTTTCAAAGCTACTTTACCGCTGTTCACCTCCAGTAGTTTGTACGACAGCTGGTAAGGAAGTTCGCACAAATGTATCAGTGTTTCACGCAGCTCGAAAGAATGAAGTGCGTTTTTCATTCTTCGAAATAGGATGGCTATTGTTCACACTGGCAGATTTTCAGTCATCTTTGACTGTTTCACAAATCAAATTGAAAAATGAAAGAAGGCCTTAAAGTTTACTAGAGTTCTTCTCCGTGTTATCAAAAAAAAAATTTGGAGGAACACCTAAGCTTCGCCTTTAAGAGTGGAACGCGATAGCATTCAAAAATCCCAAACTGCTTCTCACGCTTCCCAACAACTGCAGCTTATGTAACCGCAATATTTGCCAGGAAAAACTGGCGGCGAGCGCTATGCATGAAGGTCGAGCATTCTGGTAGAAGCGCGGCCTCTTGCATGGGCCGCGATGTGGCGCAGGCGAGTACCATCTGGAGGTGTTGCAAGGAACCGGACACCGCTTTATGGCTTTCGAGATTTCCGCGAGCAAATCTCAGAGGCCATGGCCGCTCTATGAATGGTAGAAACGCTGGAAAAGGGGTTTCTGGTTTTTTTTTTTAGTTTTCGTGAAAGAGAATTATGTTTACCCGCACATACAAATTACAATCCGACGCTATCATGTATGTAGGTTGTGTGTAAGTTGTACTTAATGATTTTTCTACATATTTTACTTTGGAAAATTCAATTAGTTCCGCAACTTCCTTGCGCCACATGGAGCGCCTGGGTACGCCTGGTTCGAAATTCTCTTTGACGAGACGACGTCCGGCACTGGACGCCAGACGCGGCACGTCAACGCCGGATTTTCTGCCACACGAGGCCTTTAATGCTGCCACTTTAATAAAGCGAACACTTTAAACGCCATTCACATTTCTCTTACTGAATTTAGACAGAAACGAAATAATTAAAATGTCACGTTATTCAATCGGAAGAACAGTGTCTACTTCACGCTTTGACATGGTTGCATGTTCTGAAAATATCTGAAATGCCCAAAATATGCAAACTTTCATTTCAAGGAGACAACCTATTACAATCCGCGCTTCGCTCAATAAAGCGCGTGATTGGGATCTGCCAATAGAGATGATAAGTGCAAAAAATCTGCTTGACAAACCGTACTTATACCATTACGGTTTCGGTTGGGTGTTCTTTTTTTTTCGAATGGTAGAAAAAGACGGCCTAAATGTGCGGCAATATGCGACTTACAGCTCTGTCGTAGTTGTTGAAGAAACGAGGGTTCTTGAAGCATGCATTTGAACTGAAATGAACCAACTTTGTGTTGTTGTTGTTGTTGCCTTAAAACATGGCTCGCACCCACGAGGAGGATTGGCCACACTGGATGGATTGAAACGTCCACCCGACAACATACGAAAAGGGGTAAAGGCGAACATTCAGAACGAAGGATTTGGTGCGGCCCTGGTCGCAGCAGTGTTCTAACTTCACTCGCGACGACGCATTGATGTCATAGCTCGGTTTTGTAGCAGCCACACTCCGTCGTTCAGCTGAAGAGTTTTCTCTTTCTTTTTTTATTTTACAAGCAGAATAAATCTCAATTTTGCTGTCTTTCGGGCTAGCTATATCCAATAGACTATACTATCAATAAAAAAACAAAAAAGATAGCAAACAGCATCTTCGTTGTTGTTGGTATTGTTGTTGCTGCTACTGCTGCTGCTGTTGTTGTTACTGTCGTCGTGGTCGTCGCTGTCCCCATCGTCATCGTTTACTACTTTTAATTCTCGTTTTGCATTTTACTTATGCTGCTTTCTTTCAGCACATCTATGTGTCCGAGAGGTGTCTGTCCTAAAGGCGACTAGCGCAAAAATAAACATGTGTTCGAAAGGACAGGCTTGATGGGCTAGCCTGTACGGCGTCATGCACTGCACCGTAAAGCAAAAGGCACACAGACGGCGACAGAAGAGACGGGCACACGGCGCTTGATCCGTTGCTTGGGAACGCGAAAGAAAGAATCGCAAGGAAATCGGTGGATGAATGCAGAAGCGGTTTGCATCTGTACGAACTCTTTCTGATCTGTTTTGGTTACCTACGCTAATGCTGTGTCTGCTATCTGGATTAGCCAGCCCTAGTCTTAGGGACCGCTCTCATCTAAGAAGTGCTTTGCGAAAGCAAGGCTTCGGCAAAATTGAAGGCGTTTTGGCTTTAAACGTACCCACAGTTCAGACCTTGTTGATAAGCTGTCTGACTGTGAAATTACTGACGGAATTTCAGATCAGAGGGCAGTGTTTATACCGCTAAACTGCACAGTTTGTAAACCGCGTGCCGAAATTCAAACATTTTTCGACTTTAATCGCTCTGACGACACGTCTATTCTTGATGTCTTATCAGAACGTTTTGAATCGTTTTGCACATTTAGTAAAGAATGTGACGTGAATACATTAGTTCGCCAATTTGAAAACGTTATAAAGCTGTGTATTCGACGCTTTGTTCCGTTAAAAAGTAAGAAAAAAAATCGTGCCCTCCCTTGGATAACTAGAGAAATCTTGCAGTTATCACGCCGCGTTAGAAGACTGAGACGCTCAAAACGCAGTAATGACCCTGATGCAATTGCTAGATTCACCTCTGCCAAAGAGCAACTAAATTTGCAAATGAATTCGGCCAAAGATTTTTTCTTTCATATCGAGCTGCCAGGATTACTAAGAAATAATCCTCGGACGTTCTGGCGTTCTGTCATGCCTGCTACTGAATCTTCATCTTCATTGACTATCAATGATGAAACTATAAATGATCCTGCACGCATCTACAATGCATTCAATAAATATTTCCATTCGGTGTACGCAAACGATTCTCATGTCTGCCCTGCTTTTGATAATGATTCAGATTTTTCTATTTCCGACATTTCCGTTGATGTTAATGGCGTTCTTAATTTGATTTTAAATTTAGACACAAAAAAGTCTAGTGGCTCCGACGGTATCCCTAATTCCTTTTTACTTCGCTATTCACAATGGACATCACGCTATCTTGAAATTATATTCAATAAGTCTCTAGATACAGGAATCGTTCCTTCATCGTGGAAACTTGCAAGAGTAATACCCTTGTATAAAACAAGCAGGAAGACAGACATAACGAATTACAGACCAATTTCTTTAACTTCCCAATCGTGCAAAATGCTGGAACATATTATTTACAAACACATAATAGATTTTCTAGAGTCCAACACCATTCTAACTAATGTTCAGCACGGCTTTAGACGTGGTTTCAGTACTATCACGCAGTTAACCGAATTCACCCATGACATCTCTTATCAGTTGGATCTCGGTAAACAGATTGATGCTATCTTCATTGATTTTTCTAAAGCTTTCGATTCATTACTTCATTCTCACCTCTTGTAAAAATTAAATGCAATACTAAAATATTCCCATCTGGTCAATTGGATCGCTAGTTTCCTTTCTAACCGGTCCCAATACGTCGACTTTAGTTCTGCAAGGTCATCCATACTTGAAGTAGGCTTCGGGGTTCCTCAAGGATCCGTCCTGGGTCCTTTATTGTTTTTAATTTATGTCAATGACCTCCCAAAACATGTTTCCTCTAATATTCGTCTTTATGCTGACGATTGCATCTTACACGACGTGATTGATTCCCCGAATAGTTTTCAGCGATTAAACGATTCCTTTGTCTCTTTCAGTGCTTGGTGTGAAAAATGGAAAATGAACATTAATTTTAAAAATACGGTTATTTTGTCCTTCACGAAAAGAACAGCACCTGTAATTGCGACATATTCATTGAATGGGTCACCTTTAACCAGAGTTTCGACAATACAAATACCTTGGCGTAACATTTACTCACAATCTCTCATGGACTACACACATTGACCAAACATGTTCAAAGGCCCTAAAACAGCTTGGATACCTACGTCGTACTATGCAAAAGGCTCTGAAGGCAACAAAACTTTTAATGTATAAAACTCTTGTTCGCCCCATTATCGATTATGCCGCAACAGTCTGGTCACCACATAACCAAAACAACATAATCAAACTAGAAGCAGTTCAGAAAAAAGCAGTCCGTTTCATTTTACATCCGTACGACCGCTCTTTTTCACCCTCGTCTGCCCTCCCTACACTGAATCTAACATTACTTTCAGTACGTCGTGATGTGGAATCATTAAAATTTTTGCACAACATAATTAACAAGTCATACCACACTTCAAACGCAGCTTGCATATCTTTCACCAAGCCTTCTTGCACGCCTAATTTCAGCGAGCTTAATCTTAACCCTCTCTATGCCCGTACAAATACCTTCAAGTACAGCTTCTTTCCCCGCACAATAGAAGTATGGAATTCCTTGCCTGGCTGCCTTCGTTCACTCCCGATAAGCGAATTCCAAAGTGCTGTCTATGAAAACTAGTATATGTAACTACTTAAATCAGGTTTAGTTTATACTTTATGTGTGCGTATTGCTGTGTCGTTGCTTTTTATGAATCGATTAAAACAATTTGTAAGATTTTTGTAAACGATTGTAACGATGTTGTAAGAGTCATTGTTGATTTTACTTTATTTTTGTACAACACTGTTTTTACCCACTCCTGCAATAGCCCTCCTATGGGGCTGCAGTATGTACAAAAAAATAAAAATAAATAGGCTAATTTATGAAAAGTCTGTCCTCCTTGCCTTAGATTATTTATGCGCCTTTTTTCAACTGCGCGTTAGCATTCAAACTTGTCTATTTCACGAAACATGAACCCAACATAACAAAAAAATCACTGGAATGGTTTAGGATGCCTAAGCGATGAGCAGTATTTAAAACGTACTTGGTTCATCCCATTTGTTCCGGTATCTTTCTCATCCTCGCAGATGTATTGCTGTTCGAACAAACAATTTTTATAGGCGCTGCACTCAAAAGCGACAAACCCATCGATGATGTCCGTTTCAAGCACATTATTTCGTCCCCTTGCACTCAAAGATAGGAGATAAAATGACTTTCGACCACTTTCAAATGGTTTCGCGTAAAGCCGATGTGCGAATCAGGGAGCAAGTGCTACAAGAAAGGCGGGAACAAAATAGAAATAAACGCATGCGCCACTGTATGAAAGTAAACGCCGGAGGCGCCCCGGGCCCCGATGAACAGAACACAGCTCACTTCAAGTCCCGATCTCCGTACGTGCCAATCCAACAAAAGAAATCATCGTTCAGTGCGAGTGGTTCCACTTCAAAAGAGCACGATGCGACACCGTGTTGATATCGGCAAAGCGTTTTGCTCCCGGCAATATGGAATGTAGTGGCGGTGAGTGAGACTTAAATGACAGCAATTGTGGTAAATGACTCAAAGCAAAAAGTTACACGTAACTACCCAAGTTGAACACATTATCGAGCAGCTTGTCAACAACTTTCGAACACAACTGTGACACTAAGGCCAGCCACTCGAAAAAAGAAGTATGAGTGCTTGAAAATAAATCTGACAATCAAGGGGCGAAAAAGCAAAAGAAAGCTCAAATTAAACAGTAGTGCTTAGACTTCGTATGCTCGCAGAAATGCTACTGTGCAGGGAGCGGGACGAAGGAAACCAAAAGCCCTGGAGGAAGGTTGGCAGCAGACTAGAAATCAAATAAAGAGGTAATTGTGCAGTTCTTGTGATCTTATGGGCAAATACAGGCTGTGAAGGTAGTCAGTCTCGTAATATTGACGGTTAATGCATAAAGTAGCAGTCTTGATGAGATGAAGTGGGTGGGTCATGGGTTTGAGAACAACCTCATCGACCTAGCACGACACACACTCACTCGTTTCACGTATTGAGAGTCGGCCGCAACAGAGATACATTGTGTCCACCAACAGCACGTTCCGCAGCCTCCTATGTCTTCCTATGTCAACTTTCTGGCATACGGATTTGAACTGCCTTGCCGGCTTCTGGAACTACCAACAAATGAAATGTCAATACAAGGCCTTTACCGTAACAATGAAGTAGCAATCGTTAAGGCTACCTAATTGGCTTCACATCATCTGTTTGAAAAATAACAAATACTTCATTCATAAATACGCTGATAGCTACATTACCACAGAAAGTTCAACATTTCAACATTCAATTTTTTTCCATTCAAGGGCTGCTAGAAGAAAAATTTAGAGGACGCTTGAGCTTCGCCTTTATGAGTGGAACGCAATCGCAACCAAAGATTCCTAACTGCTTCTCAAGCTTCCCGCCAACTGGAGCGTATGTAACCGTAATGTTTACCGGGAAACGCTGGTCGTGAACGCTATGCACGCCGCGGCCTCTTGCGTGGGCCGCGATGTGGCGGAGGCGAGCGCCATCTGGAGGTATTGCAAGGAATCGGGGGTGCAGCTCCGGGGCCCCCAAAATATACGCACGCCGGGACGCACAAATGGCGGACGCCGTGGTTGGTCTACGTATGGTAGAAACGCTGGTAAAGGAATTTCTTGGAGTTTTCGCATAACAGAATTATGTTTTCTCTTTTAGTCAAATTACAATCCGACTCTATCATGGCTCTCGGTTGTGCGTAAGTCGTACTTTACGATTTTTTCTACGTATTTTAGCTTGAGAAATTCGATTAGTTCAGTAATTTCCTTGCACCACATGGAGGGCCTGGGTACCGGTGGTTCGAATATAACTAACCAAGTTTAAAGGGGCGGCCGTCGCAAGCAAGCTTCTCTATTTTCATCGCAACAAAAAGCAGGCATCCTCTTCAAAATCAAGGTACCTCAGTCGAGCCTTTCCATGTTAACCCGATATTGGTTTCGGAAGGCTCTATCAGTGCTGCCCCAGGCGGAAATATAAATCAATAAAAAAAAATAATCGAGTCGTGCAGATGTGATGTTTATCGTGAAGCAGGACTCTGTTTTATCATGACGAAAAATTGTCAGTATTGAGCTGCACAGTATGTCATCATCAACGACTGCCGAGCGCACAGTTTTACCTTTACAAAGCTACGCAGCGCCAAACTATATTGCGTAGTGCATGGAGACTAGCACAAACATTTCGTCAGTTTCAGTTCCTTCCTGAATATATGTGGTCCAGCGGGGATATTCTATGTGTCCACCCAGTGGACTGTCCATTTCAACCACCGCTGATTGGCTGGGGCCACTCGTCTCCTCCTCGTTCGCACAGCTTCATCCAATCAGCACATCAGAAGCAGCAGAAATGGACAGTCCACTAGGTGGCACACCAAGAGTGGCACAGCGCAAAGCGCAGCCTGCCGCCACCCTAGTAATCTTTGCACCTACAGCAAAGGGAACATTTCAAAGGTTTCTACCGAAACACAACTAACATCATAAGAGTTTTGCCATCAAAACACCTGAGCTTTTCAACAACCCCATAATGGCCCCAGTAAACAGATGACTTTGTGTGATGCAAGAACTTACCTCATATAAGACAGTTTTAGTTACACGTACGTAGAGGCTTCACGTACGCAAACGTGAAAAGCCTACTTACCTTACGTGCACGCCATCTGAAACGCTTTTAGCTACACGTACGCGACGCACGCCAAGAGGGACCCCGTAGCTCCATCTATCGGGAAATGTGAACACGGCGGTAGCCAATTCAATCCTGTCGCCGTGTTTCGATGCGAGCCGTCTGCGCGCGCGGCCCGCTGGCGGAACTCCCGCGCGAAGCTGTCTACGTGCGCAAGAAACGCACGCAAAGAATTGAATCTCACGTACGTCCGTGAGACGCGCGCGCGCCCGCTACGTTCTACGCATGCGCACTGCTCACACGTAGAAACTCTACGTACGCAAAGCCTCTACGTACGTGTAACTAAAACTGTCTATTCCCCGCTTGCCGTCAAACACAGAGCGTCTATTGGTAGCACAGAGGTCCTGTGGGAAACAGCCAGGGCAGCTGATTCCCTCGTGACCAAAGACAACAGTTGTTTCTCCGTGGCCATACATATCAACTACGGAAGCTGCCACTCGATAGCAGCTCTACCACAAAGCACGTGCACTGAATATGCTCATCAAAGAAAGCCGCTTACTTTTTTCGTTTACGCAGGGACTAAACAGACACTCTTTCCTCAAATATTTTTCGGGTCATAGGCGCATCTACCGGGGGGTAAGGGGGGTACTTGCCGCGCCCTCCTTTCAAAATTGGGGGAGGAATGTATGTATGTCATTGGCACCCCCCCCCCCCCCCTATATTGAAAGCGGGCACTATCGGCTGTGCGCTGGAAAGTCCGAAAGTCGAACAAAACTACAGCTCAGCTAAAGTTTCTTTCTTAATAGAGTGACCACATAAGCAATGCTTTTCTTTAATACGCACCCCCTGCTTGAACAGTGAGGATGTTCTTTTGTGCCTTCTCGGGACGCCTTATGTAGAGGACGACGCGCGGGAGTGGCCATACACGCTCGCGTTGCGGGGAACGCCTGACACTGGGCAGTTACCGCCCCGACAAATGACAGCTTGCGCAACCTGCACCATGTCCACGTTTTTGGGACCGCTATATCCGTATTCTAAAACACAATTAGCTTGGTAAATTTAACCTGCGAGCGAGGAGGAGCTCCGGTTAAAGTATTACAATCAGCGTCGCCTAACGACAGGCGTCAGGCGCGGCTTACGGCATGAAATCGTTAGTTTATCAAGCGCTGGAACTATTTAATCTCGGTCTAAAGATAGCCTACGTAGCGTAAAGATAGGACTAGTAGCAGCGCAGCAGTGACGTTATATAGGCAGAGCACGGACTCCGAGCGCGAGCGGCGTTCACGAGCAAAAGCGCTGAAGAGGACGCCCCGCCACATCATTCCAATCCTTCTCCACGATGAGCCCCAGGAGCGGAAAGGGAGCCACCCGGCGGCCTAATAACTTGTCACTATGAGCGAGTCATAGTAGATCTTGAGGCTGCCGACGTTGAAAATGTCTCGTCCACGACGGCGTATAGAACGTGCGCAATGACAGCACGAGCGGTGCACGCCGCTATGGGGTTAGTACGCTGGGAGCTGGCTGTATATCAACAGTCTTATCAAACCTCTTATATGTATAACTGTCCAACTTCATCGTGTAACCATGACCTATCATTGATATGCTAGTGAAAATGACCTCGGTGGAAACGTGCCGAGCCATTTCAATACCAATAGAACACTGACTTGAAATTTTTATAAAGGAATGCGTCACTTCTGACTTTGGCGATGTTATTTTCAGGCTGTTTTTAAATAACAGCTACACTATTACTTGTTTCCCGGCAGGAGAAAAACACAGCGGATATTCCATATTGAAAAACGAGGGCCACATTTCTTGTGACGTGTGCAGAAAATTCGCACTGTGTAGGTTGATTATGTGCTCTGAAAACAGTCACTGAATGGTCGCTTTCTCCCAATTTTTATGCATTATACACGGCATTTTGTTGCTTTTCCCGGTATCCTCAGTAAAATATGCGGGGCACGGTGTTTATATTTATTCGAAGCACGAAGCAATGTTCCGAGTGACGAGAGATGTAGGTTTATGGTGTGTAGTTTCATTACACCCTATGTTGAAAGTTGCTGATTGAAGCGTTCCAGAGTGTCATACTGCCGCTAATCTAAATGGTTCCCAGACTCCTAAAACAACAACACAAGAGACGGTTGACTTTCTGCGAAAACAGAGAGAATTTTAAGCGCAATGCTTTGCGAAACTTTCACTTTCCTGCTTTAAATAGAAATGTTGGAGATAATTACTCAATTCCCGTTTTTCCATGTGTTTTCGTGCGTCATACGAAATTCGCAGTTCGTTTCTCCGGTGTCCTCGGCAAGCTAAACAAGGCATCTTGTTTATATCGGGGGAAAATTATGGGCATGGTATGGCTAACCTGTAGACATCGTTCCATATGGGTGGGTAAAATGCGCATTTTCCAGTGTTCCATAGCGTTGTTAGTCTGTTTTGCGAGCGGTGTAAAACTTAGGCAGCCGCGCTGACAAAATTGCAACTACAAATGAGGTCAAATTTTGCGAACGTAAGGGGAACAATCCGCCAAGTTCATGTGTGATGGTAAATGAGTGTTGATCAAATACAGCTTTAAAAACAGATTGTAAGCAAGTGTTCGAAAATATCACACTGCTGCTATAAGCTAGGTTTCCCAATGTCTCAAGAGAGATCTGGGTTTCACATATTTTATATTGTCATGGAATAGGCAGCATTCTAAGTGTTAATGCTTCTGGCTTATTTAGAAGCGTTAAGAATAATTATTGAACCCTCATCTTCTTTTTTTTACTTTTTCATGCGTTACATATTAGTTTCGCCTGGTACCCTCACTGATATAAAGGAGACAGATTTGTTTTGCTTGGTGACAGAAAGGACAAGTTCATGGGTAAATGTTAATGGGTGGAGTTAGTGGGGACAGGTTAATAGATGGGCTTTCGCAATAAATTACGTATTCAAGCGCTCTAGAGTGTTATGAACGTGCCTAACGAGCTGGAGAGTACTAAGCCCGCTGCCATGGCAGAACTATAGAGAGCGCCAAGACCAAATTTAGCGAAAAATGATGGTACGCTATGGAAACTCTCCGTGCAAAGTATGGCTGGATCAAACACAGCCTTTGTAAAAAAATTCTTATTAAAGCGTTAGAGCGTGTGATATGGCTGCTATCAGCTGTGCTTCCCAGTGTCCCGACATAGCTATACTTTACAACAGGTTCGTGTACTGCACAAAGTAGAAGGGGGCCATGCTAACTGCAAGGAGCGACAAAATTTTTGCGTTCGTGGTCCAATTAGAAGCGTTGCAAGTAATTACTGATAGGAAATTACTGATAGGAAAACATTGAAAATTTCTTTCCCTATGTTCAGGCATATGTTCCCACGAGGTTTCAGCGATGTCCTCGGTGAACTAAACAAGACATTTTGTTTATAACTGGCGGAAATCAAGGGCGCGTTATGGGCAATGTGTAGGTAAACTTCAAAGACAGGGGAATTATGCCGTTTGCAGTAAATTACGCATGCAAGCAATGCGGAGTGATATGAATGTGTTTTGCGAACAGAGAATTTATCCCGCTGCCCTGGGGGAACTGTGAGCTCAAGCGATATGAAATCTAGCGAAAATTGAGCTGGGGGGGAATGGTGTGCAGGGAGGGAGGTAGGACACCATGGTGAATGTTATGGCGATTTAACATGTGTGCTGATGCCTTTCTGGCTTTTATTAAATTCCCACCAAGAAGTGCTCCAAGGCATTACTTGTGGGCAAGGTTTCAAACGGAACAGTTTATATATATATATATATATATATATATATATATATATATATATAGACGGGAAGCTTTTTAAAGTATGCCATACAGTCAAGAGAAACTTAAACTTTTATTGCAACTGTTCGAAAGAAACGGCTTCGCTGGAAATCGGGTTGTAGTTGTCCCAAGGTCGCACACATCTGCAGCCCTTTTTTTCTAGCGAATATTGCAAGCAGTTTATCTTGATTGTACTTCGTTGCCTATAACCTCGACAATGCTATTACGTAAACCAGCGATACACCTATGCTGTACGCTTAAACATCAAGTACAGTTGTTTGTTTAATAATCAATTTGTTGGTAGCAAATGCGCATTCTCTATGTGAGCTGTAGTGCTGCTACTGGGCGGGACCCGGGACCTCTTTGAGGCACCCATTGGCTTTTGTATCCGCATCATCTTCAGATTTTATATATATTTGCAAGAAATACCTGCAAATTCGAATAATTTTTCGCGCCCCCATGGTTCGCCACGTGTGATCGATAAATACGCCTATGTCGGTTAAAAATAAGTATAACTGACAGACGCATTGCCAGGCTCTTTCTCTTATTGTAATAGTCATATATATATATATATATATATATATATATATATATATATACAGCGAAAGAGAGAGACATAGAGAGGTGAGATTGTTTGCGGTTCGCCCCCCCCTCCCCCTCGAGAAATAGTCGGTACCCCACTGTTTAGGGCCTTACCTTACCTTCCTTTGTGCAACTTTCAGCCCAGCGCGGTACGCACAGCCTTATCATAATCTTTCGTCGCTGCCCTGGGCAACAAACTTTGTTCCTGAAAAAAATACGAAGAAAGGACTGAAACCACAAATGTATGACGCCTAGCGTGTTTTGAGAAAGCGTATAAAAGTTTAATGCGCCCCAAATGCACCGATGTTTGCTACACTTAAAGTAATGGAACTGTGCATTTCAGAGACGTTCGTTTTATGAAAGAAGTCCTATAAACATTATTGGCGACAGTTTTACAAACACGAAATCAAAATGTCCGTAGATCAGCGTTTAGGTAACAGGATGGTTCTTAACCTTTCCTCAGTATTTGTCCTCTTCAGAAAGGTCGAACGTCGACGCTAAGTAATAAGCATTGAGGAAGCCAGGCCCAATTTTTAATAAATCGCGATACATAGAGCCCAGCCATCCTCGGATACACAATAGTTCCTGTTGCGTTTGAAGAGATGCTCTTTTTTTTTTTCTTGCCTTTTTGCTGCTGCAGCGTTTTCTAAAATGCTTTTTCTACTACCCTAATGGAAAGTTCGTGCGATTTCCATTCGCTGACTGCAGAGGATTCTTGTGGCTTCGTTGTGTCTAAGCTTCTCAAAAAGCGCCAATTTTTCGCTAACACCGATGAATATGGAACATTTTCTCAGAATTTATCAAGTTCTTTCATAGCTGAACTTTTAAAATAATACCGCAAGCTCATTTTGAAGTCGACGGAGCGCTTCCACCGCAAATACCACAGAAAAGGACCGTTTTGAGGCCTGCTTTGTGGATGAATTCTGCGTCGCCTCGGAGAGGTTCCCCCTTCAGAACCAAATGCTCTCTTTGCTTTTTTAGCCTCTTTTGTCACGCCTATTACGCCGTTATTTTGTACTGGAAGAGCCGTTCTGTTGAAAAAAAGAAAGATCTTTACCTCTCCCACTATTCTTATTTACATATTCTACCAAGGAAAGAACCGATCTGTAGTGGAAAGCGCGAACGAGAATTCATGCACGTTGAGGCGGAAAATGTCTTTCTTTACGTTCTTTTCGCGTGCTAGCGTAGCATTTCTCCAAGTGGGAAAATTCCGGGAAACATATACAGGGTGTCCCACCTAACTTCAGGCAGAGTTTAAAAAATATGCCGATGCACTCTAAGACGACAGGAGCAAATGCATGTTGCTGACTGTTGAATGGAGTAAGTCCCCCTAATTTTCGTATTCTGCATAATTGCACAACTATAATCAAGTATAATTAACCGGCTTCTGATGTTACGAAGTTTGGCGCGAAATTCAAATTAGAAAGTTGTATAGCGGTTTGCGAAACGTCCGATTAAACAGTTTCTAACTTTCTATCTATTTAGTATTATTTTCTTTCCGCTTACTGCACATGCCCGCGAACTACACACACACACACACACACAAAAATACTGCGAGACGTGCCTCCTTCCGCGCCATAATTGCAATGCTCCCAAACGTTCCGCGTACAAATGAACATAGTATTTAGCAGGGTGTGCTACCGCTTAAAAGGCGACAGCACACCGCAGGCACGCTGGCAGGCCCCAGTGGAGGACTAGCAATTAGTTTTGACCACCTGGGTTTCCTTAACGTGAACTTAATGCACGGAACATAGGCGTTTTTGCATTTCGCCCCCATCAAAACGGGGCCGCCGCGGCCGGAATGCCATCCTACGCCCTCTGGCTAAGCAGCGCAACGCCAAAGCGACCATGCCACCAGTGTGGGTGGCGTTTTATGTGGAGGCATGAACGAAAAAAAAAAAGCATTAGTCAGTGTCGATTTAGTGGTAAATGCGAGATATAGGCTCGAGCATCACGTCGCACCTCTTTGAGGTTGCGGCATCGACGTCAGCAAGCCGACCAACTTTCTTCAGATCATGGGAGAATGTGTGGACGTAAGTGATGACAGTGACTCTCTGAGTATGACAGATTAAGGCGTTTTTCGGCACCACATAAGCTGTCGCGCTTATGCAGGCAGGTTAACTGCGACCCAACCGAAAAACATCACTGCCAAACCAACCACAAGAAGGGCATTATCACGCGCGCACAAGGTGTTGTTTACAACAGTGCCCTTTCCTACGGCCGCGAATACATTGGTCAGACGAGACGCTGTCTCAATGAACGATTAAAGGAGCACAACAGTCTTGTATTAACTGCATTACTGGTCATCTCGGCATCCATTGCCGAGATGACCATATGACCGTTCATTTCCTTCATATCACCAAGCCGTGATTTCCACGCATTTTATACAATTCCACTCCTCTCTGTAACGCCCCACCTGGCACTGAGTATTGAGTAAATAAAAATAAACAAAATTAAATAAAAAACACGTTATGGCAGCCCTACAATAGAAGTCGCACAATTTATCAGTCGCAACAAAAGCGAAAAAACTAGAGAGACAATGAAGCGCACGCAATTCACAAGTGTAAAAGCGCTGTGTAAGCGCCCCTCCGTTGTCACTGTGCGCTAAAGAAGCGCAGTATTCACACACATCATCTGCATGTCGTTTGTTGGAAGCAAAGTTCCGAACACGTATCACGCACGTACTTGTATATTTTATGTTGTGCCATAGCGGCGGTATTTAGGCCTGGTTTGTGATCGCAATAAAAATTATTGCAAGTGAGCGCTCTTGTAACTTCATTTACTTCGCACGTAGATCGTCGCGCGGCTAACAAAAAATGCAACATTACAAACATGCCCGTTCACGCACCCTTGCTTCGCCAAAACACGTAGCTTTTAATGCCGCGTTCACAACTTTACCACCATTCTGGCCTAATAATACATCCTGCTACGTTCGCACTTCTTTGGACATTCACTGTAAGCAGTGAGTGCTGACTACTTCAAATGAGTGTCCAAAGATGTGTGGACGTGCTGCGTGCTTATGAGAAATTTGCATGTGTATCTGGACTGCCCATTACGTGAGCAGGGAAAGGTATTACGCTGACTCTACCCTTTGCCCTTACCCTACACGAAGTGTGGCGTGAGGTATAGTACTTCCTGTAACAGAGACTTGCGCTCAGTAAGCTGCAGTACTCTTCTGATGATAAGTTACAAAGGCAAAGTCAGTGGCTGAAGCCAATGTCACAGAGGTAGAGCCTTTGGTTGTGCCTTTGGTAGCCAACGGTTGGCACGTCGGAGCTACAGCTCTTGACTTGGGCTCAGTGACGGAAAGAAAAACGCTTGCTTCAGAGCTCCAAAAAATGTAAAATTTAAGTACCTCTATTGAGTTTCCAAAGAATTACACAACACATTGCGTCCACTAATCGGGCGCTGGCTCTGACACTTCAGTGAAAAAGTGCGTTAAGCAGGCGTTTAACTTGTGCGCAAACGTAATCAGTAGTGAACATAAAACAATTGGTGTCTAAGGAAGGGCGGGCGAGATTGCAGCTTCAAGCTCCCAATTTACATCTTTTTAATTTTATGGAATCGCTCATAGAACCTTTTTTCGCATTAAGTTTTTACTGCAACGAATTTTCGTATTATAGCCATAAATAGATTCAAAATCTTCAGATCAGTGTTTCTTTCTTTGCAATGGGGTTATTGCTAGCACTTAGTTTATATCCTTTATTTTAGTTCTGATGCTGGAATCACATTTAGGGTCCGTAATCGAAACCTCAATTTTCCTTATTTTCCTTGCTTTAATAACTCTTTGAAGTTCAATAGTTTCGTCAGCACCTTCTCAGAGACAGCACTTCTAAGTTTCATTGCATGTGATTAATAAATGAACTTTGTAAATAATGTGATGAACTACCAGTTGTACATCAAAATGGTTCCGTTGCAATTTTTCCTATGCCAGCTTTGTTTACACAGAACGTACAATTTTTCTTACTTTTTCTTGCTTTTCACACCTGAAACGAAGCCCCGGCGACCGTTCATTATTGTTTATTGTATTCGATGTGCAATATATTGTCCAATGCAAATTTAGTAAAGGCTGCTTATGGCAATAAAAAGAAACCAATAGAGCAACAATGTGTAAAACGTTCTACATTCGCCTCTAAGAGCGATGTCGTAGAGTGCTTTTGTTCACAAGTTAGGAATCTGAATTGCAAATACACGCAGTTGAATAAGAGGCGGGAATGACCTGTCATAATTAATTCTGGCGTGCTGATTCCTTGCCCTCAGGAACCGATTTCCTAAGTGCCAATCTGTAGGACAAATGCTCTATACCTACGTGTTTCTTCGAGTGGTCAGCAGACGTCGCCCATGCGCGCCCTGTAGCCCCATCTTAGAAGAAACGCCTCGATTTCTTTTTTTTTTTTTAAGGTTGCGTTTTGAATCTATGCTCTCTCTGAATTCCGGTGGAAGTTTCCTGTTTGTCTTTTGAGCCTCTCTATCTTTTATTTGTGAATGTAAATTTCTTTTTATACAGGGCCGAATGTTACATATGATTCCAGCACTTTGAGAAACAGGTGGGGGCGCACTTTCGAGGCGCACCATAGGGCAATATGTCATACCAATATGACGTTCATGCGTTTAGTGCTTGCAACTTAGCTTCAGACATTGAATATAGAAAAAGAAATGTCGCTGGCTTTTTTATTTGGCTTTCACTGCTCGAAAATAATTTCTAGTATCGCTAGAAAAACTTTCCTGCCTCGATCCGCGCGTGATTCTACTTGTCTTGAAATCCCTTTGGCGAACGCAGTAGCATGCATTTAGTCCTTAGGCTCAATCACCTTCTTTTCCTTCTGGATTTTTTAACTTGAGCAAGTAGCCTAAATAATTAAAGAACCAACTAGACACGTATGGAGCTTTCGGCTGGCTCGTTTGTAGTCGCAAGCAGAGCGGAAAGCAGAGGAGCGCTTTCAGAAGCAGCCTGGTTCCGGTGAGTGCACGTCCTGTTTTTCTTGCATTACGTTTCCTCTGTTCTCCATCTTCTGTATTTTGAATCTTTTTTTCTCTCTTTCGTAAATGGAAAGTCGCCCTCGCACTATCCACTCTCGGCGCCATCAGTGTTGCCGGCATAAACAAACGGATTACTAGACACGGCCGGTGAATGCGCACGCACGCTTTCAACCTTGCACAGCAAAGATAAACAAGTAGCTATAGCTTTATGTCAGTGTAGCAGGACGCTAGCCAGAGTTGCTGTGTTCTAAGCCAGACGCCGCCAGGCGATTTTTGCTTCATCTTCAGATTTCGCTGGCCCACGGTGAATCACGTTGGGTGCATTTTTTTTTATTTTTGTTCAGTCTGCCGTTAGCGCCTGTTGTGTATGCAAATATTATCTTTCATTCCATTGTGTTTGTTCCCGTTTAAACGTTTAGAGCGACGGATTGCAGGTGTTTCTTTGGGAATGCTTTTATGCATGTTTTTTTTCTTTTGATTGTGGAATGGAAATAGGCACACATAATAGCACTGTCCTTTAATTTTCTTTCCAAACTTTATGTGCCCCTAAATGGGGCTGGGTGAGGGGTAGGGTAAAGGTTGGCGCTATTTATTGAGTAGGTAAACTTGCGAAATGAATAAAAAAGCCATTCACTGTTCTCCTTCGCAATGCGTCGATCAGTGCAAATACCCAACACAGGAGCAGAGGAGTTGGCCATATAAATTGAGAAAGTTTGATCGGTTCCGATTTTTTATCCGTCATTGTAATTGGAAAATTCGTGGAAGTTCGCGCATCTTAAGCAGATCAAAATTCCTATTTTGTTTGCAGCCACAATATAGGGATCACATAGCAACGGTACACTTGTTTGACTATGCGCTCTTGTGCTTCGGGCCTGTGTGGTAACTCACGCAATTACCTGAAACGAAATAGATTGCTGGCATATCCTAATCAAAAAGCCTGCATTTAACGATCCCGTTTTATGAACGTGCGTTAAAAACTGGTTAGGCGCTTACGAGCTGGCAGGAATCGCACAGGAAACGATTACATTCGTGAAGTGTAGATGCGTCGATTAGGCCGTAATAATTTGGGGGCGCGGGTTGGTTGTTGCGAAGTAGAGCACAAGTTCGAAAGAAATTCAAAAATATATAATGGTACAACTAGCTTTAGCTTCTGAGCTGAAAATCGTGGATAACGAAGAAACTCTCAACGTCATACGGAAAGAACGATCAGGGCAGCGCTAAGAGACAAACTCACGGCAGTTTGTGCTATGAAGCGAAAGTGGGCATAGATTTGACATCGTACTAAGGAGTAGAAGTAAAGTTCGACAGCACATGCAAGAAACAGAATGATAAACTGTTGTCTACTAGAATGACAGGATGGCTGCTAAGAAGAAGAAATGCGCTGCCTATAAACTCATAAAATTAAAGGAAACAATGAGATACAATTGGCAGTCTGTAGACGGACCAAGCTTTCGCGGGACTGGCCTGATTGTACATGTGAATGAGTGACACCTTCCTGTGCTGATGATGATTGTCTGATCATGGCTGGTGAGTTGGGATCCTGGTTCTGAGTTCGTAGTTCAGAGTCGGGCGTCACTCAGAAGGTTTCTTGTCTACACTGCCGGAGCGCCTAAAATTCGGTATCTTCCAGGGCGTCGCGTTAAGCTGACAAAGCGAACCCACGCCGTCGTCCATCTCTATGGCAGAGAGTTGCTTGTTGCTAAGCAGACGAGGTCGGGCGTACGAACGAAATGAGAAGCTGGTTTATTTTACACATACGAGGGCAGGGGGGGGGGGGGGGGAGGGGCAACTGGTTCAATGGTTATGGGAGCACACAATATATCAGCCCTCTACATGACTGAATCTAATCGCACTAAACGTTCGAGCACTTTACATCTCTGGCCACACATCGTACCCAATAGGTCAGCTGTTAAGCCATCGTTTCCCTAGGTCACTAGACGAAGGAATTCAATGACTTAATCCCGGCCAATCGAAACGCTCGAACTGTTCGCAGCACTCCACCCATTCGCTCCCGCATATGACGCCATAACGAGGTTTATCGGGAAGCAGGTGGCGAAGCCGTTCGCACGGAAGTCGTCGGACTTTCACTCCTTCTCTCAATTAGTCGGCTCTCCGTGGTGATGGTCAACTTGGGCTGGCTGCAGCGATTGCGGTTTCCCACGAAGATGGTGGGATGACAGCCGCTTGACAAATGCGTAGGCTTCGGCAGACGATTTCCACAATGACAGCAACGCCGAGTTGCTTGAAGAGAGGCTCCCGAACGCTTCGCAAAGCTGATGCACTGTTCCGTTGGAATGCTGAGGTTTCCACCAGTCTCATGATTCCCGCTACCAGTCGTAACACTGGCGAAAAAATTACAATAAAGGGGCATTACAAGATTCACACAACGGAAATCATACACTTCTCGTCCGGATACGTTACTCGCGAAAAACATAACTTCACCATAACTCTCTTCTCCTCACGTAGCAGTTCTTTCATGTATTCACTCTTCCCGCGCACAATAGTGGAATGCAACCAGCTTAAATATAGCGTCGTCTCTGTGCCAATATTAACTATTTTTTATCATGTTTACAGCGCCATTATTTTGCTTGTATGATGTTTGCAGGGACAGTGCTTTACTTTTCTATGTAACTTTGTGTGTGCCCAACCTGTTTGCTTCGTATTTATTCAAGTAATAGTTTTGTATTAACCTGTGCATTTTTTGTACATACCGCGGTATCAATAACGCTTGTAGCACCCTGCTAAAATGCATTATATATATATATATATATATATATATATATATATATATATATATATATATATATATATATATATATATATTGGGATCGAGACAAAATAAAACGTGATACACCTTCGGTGATGAGCGCATTATCATAACGAGGAAGCGAAATTCTTAGGTGAGAAATGCGTTATGACCTGCTAAAAGTGCGGCATCTACCACTCCTACTGGCGAGTGTATCCCACCTACGTTCGTTAACTACACCAAATTAAGGGGGGCCGGGAGGGGGGCGGGGCCTGTTCAACCTACCGAAGCATCGCTCGGGCTATCAGAGACGCTGCAGCGGAGGACTCAAGGCCATTAACGCGATAGCAATTACACAGACACGCTCGCACGTTCGCACCGTCGCCACCGCCGTGCGGCCCACCCGTTCGCCAAGGGTAGGTCACTGGTGTGGGTGCGAGGGTGGGCCGAGTGAGTGAGTGAGAGAGACAAACTGAAAGCAAGGATGTTGACCGCTCTGGCTGGCCACCCTATGCTGTTGGGCGGGATGAGGGGAACAGAAATAAGGGGCGAGCTTAGAAAGCTGGTGTCTTGATACGTGCTGCCTGCCCGCTCGCCCAGTGTAAGAGACAAGTCATGTGCCGAGTTTCTGAGGCACCGTACAATAAGATAGCAAAGAGAGCGGCCACGCGGGACGTTCGTTTTCTGACAAACGCGTGTTTTAACCTCTGCGAATGTTCCTCACGACTCCAGCGTTGTGAGCGCAAGTGATGGTGGTCAACAAG
Source organism: Dermacentor variabilis (assembly GCF_050947875.1). Taxonomy (NCBI): domain Eukaryota; kingdom Metazoa; phylum Arthropoda; class Arachnida; order Ixodida; family Ixodidae; genus Dermacentor; species Dermacentor variabilis. Next base: position 141,361,692 of record NC_134569.1, read on the forward strand.
TAAACTCTATTCGTGGGTGTCGTTGATCATTTGTTTAGTTGGTAAGCGAACTTTTGCGGTAATTTACGTAATCTTTTCAGCCTCTTCTTTTCTTTCTCTCGCTCTCTCTGGCTCGTGGTTGAATGGGTACCAGGATCGTAGGTGCTACATTATTTTCTTTGGTTTACGTTGACAGCAAATAAGAGCACGATGTCAAGGTCGCATTGTCCGTCCGCCCGACTGTCCGTCCGTCCACTGTTACAATGACAACGACTGTTGTCTCCATCGACGACACATTACGAATATTTTTTTTGTCGCTGTCAGGCAACGTCGTCATCACAACCATAGTCTTTGCCACAACATGAAGAAACAAATTAAAGTTCTACACAACCGACTCCACTGAGGTTTGAGCCCATGTCATTGAAGCAATATGCATTTGGGAGACAAGAGCTATCATAAAACAAGGGTGCGGATTAATTTGATTTCCACACAGATTCGGAGAGGAGTGGCATCTGTGCGTGTATTTCGCAGGCCATAACGAGCAGTATACTGTACTGGACGTGAATTATATGTGCATCGCATCGAAATTGTTCTTGACGTTATCGTGGCGTGCATGCGAGCAATTATTTGTTGTCATGCTCGTGAAATTAGTGTTCAGTGGCACAAAGCGGCGCGCGTGACAATGATGACCATTGTCGCAAACATGAGCCGCAAACATGATACACACCCACAAAAGAGAGGGAGAGAGATAGTATATACTTCATTTGTCAAAAAAAAAAATATAAAATCCTCAATTCAGGGCCTCCCACACTACAACATGCGCCTAGAATGAGCCTACTGGTTGAAAACAACTTCGAAAGCACCGATAACCTCAATTCCAACCATCAGGTCGCAACAACAACGCCACGCAGTTTACATATTAGCTCAGAGTGTTCGCATTCGCCAAGTGCTTGTATAGTAGTATTGCATATGTACAGAGAAAAGGAAATCGCTCAGATATTGTACATAGCACTGCGTCATCTCGCTCCTGACATCAGTAGCTGAAGTTTTGGCTTTGGGGTCTATGAAAAAGTCCCAGGGGGTACATTCAAATAGTTCCATGGTGCCTTAAAAGTATGAAGCCTTTGCCAATGCAACCCTCCTCCTCACCAGCGGCCTGGATATTTATTTGCGCTGAATAGATACAATGGTGTAAGGACAACTTGAAAGTAATCTAAAAGACCGTGCTACAGCCCCGTCAATCATGTAGGTGCCTGCAAGTTGTCCTACTGCATGATGGAAACAAAGAAAAGTGACTGTTTCACATAAAACAATAATGAATTAACACGATGCACCAAGATTACCGAATGAAATATATTTAATTTTAAACTGACCACCTAGAGAAAGAAAAAAATAAATTACCATAAGCATCCAGCCAAGCAATTTCGAATAAACGGTTTTATAAAGCTTTGTATTTTAACAAAATAAGTATTGCCTACTTAAACATGGGGGGTATCAGAATTCTAAAGTCATGTACGCAGTTAGATTTTCACAACAGGCATTACTATATCATACACAAAGTAGGTTGCGTACATCACAAAAAAAACAAACGGTCAGAACTTGTCTATTCAACACTAAGCTTTACTGTACTACGAGGGCGAATCAAACTCTTTGCCCCCTTTTTTTTCGCAAAATTACGGCTGTAAATGCGAAGTCAACACATCCATTCCCAGCGGTTGACCTTTCTCGGACCGGCCCGGGCTGATCTGCCGGTAGCTCCGCGGCACGGCGCTGCTGTCTGTTTTTGAGGATGGCGGTCGTGCTTCACACGTCCACAGCGTACGAGTAACGAAGGGTGATTCGTTTTGTATGAAGCACCGTACAGTAACTCCCATCATACAGTCCAGACCTCGCCCCTAGTGATTTCCACGTTTTCGGTCCTCTGAAGAAGTTCCTGGCCAGACAGCGATTCAAGTGTAACGATGAAGCCAAGAGAGCAGTCCGACGGTGGTTCCAGGAATTCTACCACAGGGGCATCTCAAATTTAGTGCTGAGCTGGGGTAAATGTCTGCACCCGTGTGCCCGGGGACTATGTGGAAAAATAGTGCAAGGTACGTGGAAAAGTACGTATAGTTGTAGTTACTTGTATGTAACTTATTCTGGCTAATAAGAAATAGGGGCAAAGACTTTCTGATTGGCCCTCGTATCACAAGTTCTTTGTAATGGTACAATAGTTATTTTGCTGTTGCTTTAAATTGTAAGTTTTTATACAACAGTACCATTCCCTCCTGAACGACTGCATTGACCACTAGAGTCTATTCCAATTCGCGCAGTGGGTGGAATCAATTATTTGAGAAAGGAGCAGGCAACCAAAACAAATAAACCAGTAATGTAGCGGTCTTCACTGTGAGAGAGTGCTGCTTTGGCAGTACATGAGTTCAAAGCCGAAGCAATCGCTGAAGTCTGCTGTCGTTTCTTTTTTTCGTTTGCGTTACAAATTTAAACATTCAAGGACAAGAGCTTCTTGAGCGGCGGGCCTAATGTGTGTGTGTGTGTATGTGTTTTATTGTTGCGAACATATTCTGCAATCATCACCAGTCTCAAAGTGTCTAGCCATGCCTTACATTTTGCAAAATTTTAGTAATAGTCGACATGGAATGTTCCGACAAATACAATAATTATATTCCTTGGCGTTACACTTAATTCCTTCCTGAAGCATAATACCTTTCGCCGAATGTCCGCATGCCCCCAAGTACTGTGAGCAACATAACCTTGTCATTCTTTAATACAGAATGACTCAGCTGTGAATATGTCGCTGTGTTGTAGTAATATTTATATTGCATAGAACGTTTAAACTCTCCTAACTTTGCTGCTGCTTTATTTATTATTAGCGCTTGACATCTACACTTTCCATATGCTTGTGCTGCATGGAACCGCCCCTGCGACTTCTATTGGCGACCTTGAAAAAAAAAGTATGATTAGCCGCTAGCAACATCTGCAAACGTTTTTTAGGGGCCGTGATTATGCTAGACGTCGTAGACGGTTATGCCGATATGTGTGAGTGTATCATGCATTTCTTATAGAACGGTGTTTCAAATTTGCCAATAAATCTGTTGTGAGAAGTTCGTTGATGCTCAGGATTTTTTTTTATCATGTGACGTTTACAAGATTTTGGCACCTTTTATCGGCGCCGATGACTCTTTCACATGGACATGCAAATAAAGAAGGCCACTGACACGCAACAAATCACAAAGTTACACTCGAGCTAAAAGGTAATTCATATAAATATTCATAGTGTCATCTGATTAGCATACAGGCAATTTCTGCAGCGTCAAATTGTACAGCCAAATGGACGCACTGGCAATATTTGCCGCAGACAATTAGAATAATATTAAAATATATGCTATGTAAATATTTACTATCAGATCAGCTCAGAAGTCTATGTGCAAGAGCACCTTACCAGAGAGAGCAAAGCAAATCGGTGTCGTCCAGTGTTCACACGAACAAGGTTCTAATGGTTTGCATCGTATCTACAAGAACTTTTTTAAAGAAAACTGCCTAGTTGAGAGTTTGAATATGTGAACACAACTTTATGTTAATTGAAAAATGCGTTAGTTTGGTTGGAAGAAATCTTCGTCAGCAAAAACTTATGTGCTTTTAGTAAGAGAAACGCTAAACGCAATAGTTTATTCTGTGCGAATATTCACTGCAAGCTCAGTCCGGCCCTTCAGACTATCTCGAACTGCACTTACTCAGCATTAAAGTTTGGTATCCTTCCGTCCACAATACTTCAATATAACCCATTCCAGTGCAGATTTATAACCGAAAAGTAAACCTCACTGCTTTGCAGTCACATGGTGATCGCAGAACAGTGACAGCACAGTAACAAACCTAGGGGCAAATTGTTTATTTATTTATTCACCTAATATATGTATGTATATAGTACGATGCTCGTCGTTTTGCCGAGTATCGCAGTCCTAGTAGGAGCTGCTCTATAGGAAATTAAGCGCAGCTCACTCGACGTAAGGTGTTTCGAGGCTGCCATTCAGGAACAGCCCCGTTTTCTCCGTTGTTGGCGGTGTGGCAGTGACAGGGCGCAAATGAGCGTGTCGCTTAGTGTAAAGGCGCCAAGGCGCACTGGCGCGCATACGCGGGGCTACGCTTCGCTTCTTTATATAGCACAACGAATAAGCCAGGAACGCCACCGTTCCTCTCGCCTTACGCTCAGCTCTCCCCGGAGGCTATATACCAAAGGGCAGGAGCCGCGACGACGCATTAAAGGTAACAAGCCGGTGACGTTTGGCGCGGGGGAAAAAATGACGTGCCGTGGCGTGCTCTTATAAATAGAGCTTCCGCCACCCACTCCGACGACTCGAGAGTCCAAGAAAAGCGCTCCTCGTAACGCGCCACCGTTTCCTGTAAACAAAACGGCAAGTGCGTCAGACATCGCCGAAAAAAAAGCGGCGAATGCCCCAAAACATGTGTGGGTTTATTGACCGGTTGCCTTCACCCAAGAAGATCACGTTCACGTGACGCCTGCAACAGGAAGGATGTTCCACGTCCTCCGCCAAGGTCTGTGAGTAGTGGCGCTGGCTAACACTGCCAGGGTTCTACTAGGACACATAAATACCCAAGAAAGTGGACGGAGAAACGGCGCCGCAGTAGCCCAATTGGCAGAGCATCGCACGCGATATGCGAAAGTTGTGGGATCGTTCCGCACCAGCAGCAAGTTGTTTTTCATCCTGTTTCATTTCCATTGATTTATCGTTTCATTATTTCATCTAATAAACACAAGAAATTTCCCCTATGTTGTCCTTGGTGTAAGTTTTTGTTGGCTCTTTACGATATATGCCGAAAAAGTGTTGCGGTGAATATTATTTATTGCCCAAAGGCATATTTGCTTTCAAAGTGTTTGTGCGTATTTGTGTGTTCTTGGCCTGTATTCAAAAAACCTCCTCCACTAAAATTATTAGTAGCGATGTGCCAATAGCAGTTTTCGAGACCGAATCTCGTACAAATCGAACAGTGCGAGAAGGGAATCGCATCGAATCCAATGTGCGACAATTTTTTAATAGTTTCCGATTAATGTAAAGTCCTCTCGCATTAAGATCAAACAGTTTTACATCCTGGTATTCACAACATTAGAAAGTTTCTGCCCCTAAACTGTCCCTTATCAAGCACGATTTATTAAAATCACAAAGGAAGCATTATCAACAACGAAGCGCATTGCTTGCAAACGGAGCGTCCTTAAGAGGAAACTCCGACGCGGCCTATATTCTAATACATGTAAAAACGCAAAAACGTTTTTGTGAGATAACCCCTGCACCGATTTTAATGAAATTTGTTGCATTTGAGAGGGAAAGAGAAATTCTAGTGACTGTTGGTCGCCGAATTTTTATTTAGTTTCTGAATTTTGTTAAAAGATTTTCAAAAGTTCGGAAGTTTGAAAAAAATAGAAGCACAAAAGTTTACAAATTCATAACTCTGCATCAAGAGCAGATATCGCGGTTCTGTAAACGAGATCCATCAGATCATTGACAGCGGACAAATTAGATACGTCATTTCATATCTCTCGTGAATTGTTACGTTGTTTACAAGGGTTCTGCAAAACCTACATTTCCATTTTATTATATTTTTTGACATTCATGTGTAACCTATCAATTTTGTCCGCTTTAGATGTACTATTAGATGCAGTTCACTGAATTGTATTATCAATTTTCGTTGCTGAGTTACAGAGTTGTAAACTTGATAGTTTCGTTTTCTGAAAATTTTGATTTCTGCCAACTTTTAATAAAAAATTGACGACTAAATCATAAAACCGAAAGAAACAGTCACTAGATTTTAAGTTTTTCTTTTAAATGCAACAAACCTCGTCAAATTTGGTGCAGTGGTTGCCGAGAAAAACTAATTCTGCGTTTACATGTATTTAGATAGGAGCACCCGAGCTAAAGCTTCCTCTTAAGAAGTTATGCGGTCATGCATTATTACATAAGTTTATGAAGGTTACCTTGTGGACCAATTATTACCTGTGCATACCGTCGCGACCAGATATACATGTAGCCTGCGGCAACGGCTGAGTCAAAAAGAAACGAAAGCATCTTATCTCAATTTAAAAAGGCCAGGCAGATAGTGCCAGTTTAGTATGAGGTGTGTTGCAGTACAACACATTCCGATTTAATCCCGTGAGAGAATAAAAAGTCCGACTAACTGAGCGCCGCCGCGGCTTGTCCACAGGGGACGTGATACGTTATGTCCACACTGAATGGGATGAAAAGTATGGCCTTAGTTTCCTTCAATTTCAAGTTTAATAGGGTACAGTAGAGGAAGTGATGTCTTCGAAAAGTATTCGTATCTTTAAGTAGTAACTCGAAGACCTGATACAATAACGAAGATTCGAGGACAGTCTCAAACAGGACAATTTTCGATTTGCAATCCGAAAGCTTGAGATATTCTCGTACCCCTAATTGTTAGTAATAGCGAGTACGGAACCCTGACGATACTTGGCATACTATTAGATGGCTGGCTAATCGACAAAGAGCTCTTACAAACGTAAATCTTTGTGAGTTCTTTCCCCAACGCGTCATATATGCCCGAAAACGTATCGCGCTGAATATTGTACCGCTTTGCATGGCGCCGGAAGTGCATGTCGACAGTCTTTGCTGTTGCAAGAGTTTAGTTAAACGTCACATGAAACAATCGTACATAACTTTTTTTATATCCCGATAAGCTGTAATTACGTAGCTCAACAAAAATGAAAGAAAATTGATAAAAAGTAAAAAAAGAAGGGTTGCTCACTTCTTGCGATAATATGATCGCAGTGTCGACCCCATTATTTTGTTGCAAATCACTTAACAACGAAGGTAGCCGATATCGAATCATTTGTTCTCTGTATTTTGTGCGACAGCGTCTTACATTCAGTAGTTCCGGATTATGATTGCCATATGCGATACCTTTATTTTAAGACTGACAAGCTTTTGCATGTATAGTTTGCAGTGACGTCACTGAGGATGTCATGTTAGGATACTAGCACGGTGAAAAGCGGCGTGAACAAGGGATGAGCAACAGGGCTGGTGAAATGTAGCGATCCAGCGAATCTTTCTACTCGAGTCTATGTATCGGCGCCGAAACTCCCACTACAAGCAGCCAGCCACCTCCATGAAAAAACTGGTGGAACAGTCAAAAAGAAGCTATTATATTTAAAACTACTTGTAGCCGCGCGACTATCGCTTCCAGAGACGATGATGTACAAGGCAGCTCTGGATGTGGCGCGAGAATAGAACGCGCGGAGGCGCTCGAGTGGAGCGGCCGCGGTGTCGGCCATTCCCCAGATCGCGCGGCACCATGGCTGGCTGGCCTTAACAAACTGTGGCCACGGCGGCTACCTCTTCACTCCGTTTCCCACAAATTGCTGACACCGGCCAGCATCAGCGCACCGACTTTACCAATGCGAGCGTGACGTGGCGTCAAGCGGTCCGGCAGGCGTGCCGCGGTTGTAGGACGTCCAGGAGTTTTACATCGACATGCCGGAAGTCCGTTTAATTTAGCCAGAAAGCCACTTCCGTTCACCAACAAGGTTCCAGGCTATCGGCTGCGTTCCAAGCTCCAGCTGCCACTTCCCGGCCCCGACTTCTACGAGGAGCAGCCGTCCTTGCAGAGTGCACTACCTCGAGCGCTCTGTACGCCACATCGAACCGTCGCGTCATTCCACGGACAGCGCAAACCCATACTCGGTATGGGTTTGATGCTGCCCCAGTTCAAAGGCAGCTGCGCGACTACTCTTACCAAGGAATTCACTGGGCTAAACGCAAGCGCTTTCGGCTACTCTATGGCCCGCCGCTCTCCTTGCTTCGACGTTCCAGCAAGCTGCTCGCTTTCCTTTCGGGGACGCCTCACTCATCACCGATTCAGATGCTCCACCACACGCTCCACCAGGCGTAAATCTATCTCTTGCAGGCACGGTGACGCCGCAAATACAGCCTTCGCGATGCCTTTAGCGACCACCGCAACCCTCATGCGTTCGGCATTCGAGATGTCGCGGCAAGCAGCATCAGGTGAGCCTTCCGATCTTCCGTGCGCGCAACTTCTGCGCATGCATGGACTACTGCAGTTTTGCAGGAACAGCTCTTACATCTGGTTTCTTCAGCTCGAGAACCGCTCCTACGTCAACTAAAAAGCCGATCTAACATGGCTCAACGGCAACATTTTTGAATCAGGTTTTATAATCTTCCAAATGAAAATTTCACTGCAACAGCCACTTTGTTTACCGTAATTTGTAGCGACTATTGGTAGGAGAAAGTCGTTTGACAAAGCAAGCCCAGTTGTATATTTATTAGTTACTCGATGAATTGGGAAATCGTCAATGGAAGCTTGACAGTCGATGACATTATACAACAGGGCCATAAGACTAGCTTTATATGTAGAAACAACAGCAAGTCCCCTAATTAAGAAATAGGGACTTAGATTACGCAGAATGGGATGTAAATGTTACAATTTTCATTGCCCCTTTTTGGATACTAACGAAGCGAGACATGTGAGAATAACAAGTATTTCCACAAGCAGTAATACAATATTTATTCTTTGTGCGAATGAAAGCGTGGTAAAGTAAAGAAAGTGTAATAATGCTAAAAGCACAACGAGTATTGATTAAAGATCTTATGTCGAAGCCAATTTTCTTAACTAGTGAATCAATGTGAGCGTCAAATTTTAGATTCTAATCTACCATGACTACTACGAACTTCGGACGACCTATCTGCTTAATTTGAACGTTGCTTCTTCGTATGCTTAAATTAGGTGTCGTAGATCTTTGAGGGAAATAAAAAAGCATAAACTGAGGCTTAGCAGGTCTTATGCTTATATAATTTTTATGGCACTACTATCCCAGCCGGCGTACAGTGTACTTTAGTTTATCGAATAGTTTAATGGTGCTTCTGGCCGATGTTACAATCGTCTTATCATCGGTGTAAAGAAAACACTCGCAATTATCTAAATAACTAGGTAGATCATTAATAAATATAAAGAATAAGAGCGGACCGAGAATTGACCCCGGGGGTAATCCTTTGGTGATGAGTGTTTTTTGGGAAAATGCGCCATTAATGAAAACACTTTGGTATCTGCTTGAACGATAATTCTTAAGTACCTGTTGAGAGCATGGTTTAGCGGAGGCAAGTAATAGACGTTTCGACAGGTTGAGAAGGAAGAGTCGGCTGGCTTTATTCTAAAGTAAAATCAGGTTTGCGGAGTAGTAGTGGTGGCGGCCCTGTCGGGCAGCCACCTCGCGTCCCGAGAAAGAGCAGGGGGCAATGACCGCCACGTGGAGGACGGGCGAGGTAACTGAACGTATAGTGACGGACAGTCGCTACATACCAAAAGTGGGCCAGTAATGTCATAACTTTGTAAACTAGAAAACAAATTTTAGGTTACCAAATTTTTTTTCTTTTAAGATCAATGAAGACAAAAGCTGCTATTAATGTCTCGTGCAACTTTGTCCCAAGCCAGTGAATCAAGCTAGTGATTGTGTGTTCTGTCGAAAGACCCGCGCGAAGCCCGAACTGCGACAGAGACAGTGTAATAAATTAAGCGTAGTAGCCAGAAATGCGAATTTCAATTATTTTTCAACTATATATTTGCTGAGAAACGGGAGTACAGAAATGGGTCTATAATTTTCTACTAATGTGGGGTCGCCCTACTTTAGTATAGGGGTTTAGCTATTTTCAATTGGTTGGAAAATATTCCTGCAGTAAAAATCAGGACGACTATATGCCAAATAGCTTCAGCTACGATATATTTCACCATTTTGATATGTAATGAGTGCGTATTGTCTACTCCAGCTCCTGTATTTTCTCCATTGCTTATGGTAATTAGCGGGAATTTCGGGTCGTCTGCTCCAATTTGTGCATAATTTTCTATCGGAACGCCGGATGAAAGTGCGTGTCGGAGGAGTAACTAGTGAATACCGAAATGTGAAGTGCGGTGTTCCACAGGGCACCGTATTGTAGCCGCTCTTGTTTAACACCGTACTCGCCGGGCTTCCAAGTCGTTTGCCTCGGGCACTGTGAGCATAGCTGTCTACGCAGATGCCATTGCTCTGTGGATAAGCGGCCCTTCACACCTTGGTCCGCGGCTTTGTGCAAGCTTGCAAAGAGCTCTCAACGCTACTTTGGAGTACTTGGGTGAAGTTGGCCTGCTCATATCACCTACTAAGTCAGCTGCAATAGCATATCACCCTAAACAACGCGCTCGTCGAACAATGAGCCGACTGTATCTTGACGAAACGCCTATAAACTGGGTGCGACAACACCGTTATTTGGGGTTAGTTGTGGATGATCGCATCTCTTGGCGTCCTGCCGTTAAATCTCTACGATGCAAATCGCACTGCCTCCTTAAGTATGTGGCCGCCTTGACTGCTCGAGGTGCTGGCTGCGACCAAACAACGGCTCTTCAGGTGTACCAGTCATCTGTACACTCAGGCATGCTGTACGCATTACCAATTTTGTACATACCTCTTAGTTTGATGGCCCAACTGGAGCGAGATCATCGTGTTGCCCTTCGACTAATGCTTGGATTATCTCGTGAGGCGCAATCTGTTGCATTACTCACTGAAGCGCATCAGTTACCCCTGAGGCTGCAAGCAGATCAGAGAGCTCTGTATCATATTGAGAGTCTGCACCGTGCATCGAATGGTCAATCGCTCCTTGATCGTCTTATTCACCGCCCGTTATCTCGCACGGGAAAAATAGCGGCATTATTTATGGATATTACTACCACTTCTGAACACGCTGCTTCAGATACGTCTCCGCCTCCAAAAGGTATCACGAAACACGTATTCCCCATTTACCTCACAATCACTGACATGCACAAAATGTCTGATATGGCTGTTTCGGCAATATTCCAATTGGCTCAGTCTCACATGTTCGAAAAGTTTCCAGATTATCTTCAAGTTTTCACAGATGCGTCTGTACAGAACGACGGTCAAGGCGCCTCTGCAGCTTTTTTCTGCCCTTCAACTCAAGTACGACGTATCTTTCAAACACCTCATCCAACTTCGTCAACAACTGCAGAACTAGCAGCGATTAATGTTGCATTGAAATACGTGCAAGAGGAGTTAACTACATCGAAAGTTGTCATCTTTACGGACTCCCGTGCTGCCCTTAGCAGGTTACAACGCAGTGAGCTTGATTGCCCACTTGTGCGCAGCATTACCGACTCTGCGAGCAAAATTACATCACGTGGGGTATCTCTCGTTGCTCAATGGATGCCTTCACACGTAGGAATCGCCGGAAATGAAGAGGCCGATCAGCTCGCTTCAAGTTGCTCTCATAACAATTGTGAGTGCCCAGAAATTTTGTGCAAGTTTGATGACGCTCGTCTGCTGATTCGTCGCCACCTGCTCAAGCAGCATGCAGATCAGCGCGTCGCAAATGGAACGTTCCTGCCCCGTGTTCGTGGTCGAGGCTTGCCTCGTCGCGCTAGAGCACAACTGCTCAAGCTGAGGGTTGGTTGCATGAACGTGCACGAACGTTTATACAGACAAGGGCGTGTGGCAAGTCCGCTGTGTACGTCTTGTGGCTGCTACGAGACACTTCAGCACCTTTTATTTGAGTGTCCCGCTTTCAGTGCGCAGCGCATGTCGCTAGTGAGAAACTATCACCTGCTTGGCCTGCGGTGTGCGACACTCGAGGAATGTTTATACCCGTGGTTGTGCATCTAAGCGTGATCAGGCCCATCGCGCCCTACTAACCTTTCTAGAGTTAACTAACTTGGGTTCACGTTTGCAGCGTGAACATTCAACATTCTGTAGTAGCGTGACCTTTAGTGTCCGGCCCTACTGTGTGTGATCTGTACTATGTCCTAACGCTTCTTCCTTCGAAGATGGGAGGTAGTGGGTTCAAACACCTTGTAGTGTATATCGTGAACAGACTACTGGTGAAACCGTGATTGCGTGCAGCTGTACTTGGCGTCTCATCCTGGAGCGAACAAATAGCCGCATAGCGAACTAGCCATGGATGTGATTGATAATTGTGGCGGCTGTTCGACGCGGCGTCACTTTAATTCAGGTTGCAGAGTCGAAACTCGGCAGAACAACGTGCGTAGTGCATTCTGTTCTACTTTAATCTTTAGATTTGCCCTGTTGCTCTTCCTTTCCTCTTACCTCCCCTCCTTCCTATCCTCCATTTCTGTGTTGCTGTCACCTCCCTTCAAAAGAGTAGGCAGACGTAGTGCCCCTTCCGGTGGCAGTTGCCAGCCTGCTCCCCGCTTTCATTTCCTGTCAACTGCACATATGTGTATATGTGTTCAAAACAAATACAAATAATAATAATAATAATAATAATAATTATAATAATAATAATAATAATAATAATAATAATAATAATAATAATAATAATAATAATAATAATAATAATAATAATAATAATAATAACGGTAATTAATTAGCACTTCACTGTACAATGCCGTAGGAAGCAAGACTGTGGCTGCCTTTCCAGCCGCTGCACGGTAGGATACAAGTTCATTTCAGAAGAGAAAAAAAAACTTACAAAACACACTACTCATCTCTTCTGGGTTTTGTACGATTCTGTTTTGATAACGAGAGGTGCCTTGTTGTCTCTATTTAGAAAGTTCTTAATGACGTTCCATTTTTGTTAAACCTTTGTGCATACGGTGACTTTGCGTTCAAAATATATATACATTTTTTATTGCTTGCTTCAGATGACTTCTGACTGCTCTGACTAGTCTGACTCCTGACTCCTCAGAAACTGTCTCGTAACGCACGTTAAGTCGTCTTCTTAACAGTTGCCGTTCCATTTTTCGATACAGATTATCGTTCCTGCTCAGTCAATCTAAGAGATTTGTAGATACCTACGGGCAACATGGGGCATCATACTTCTTGAAAGAAAATTCATCTTTCGTGCAAGCTTTAACCGCATTTGTAATTGTGAATTAAGGAAAGTTTCAGTAACACTATAGTTCAGGATCAGAAACGTATAAAAATTTTAGAAAAGTCGGTGTGCTCTAATTTCTCAATATAATCGGACAGATTGAATTTTATCCTGCGTAATGGTTTTTCGGAAGCCTATTAGGTAAATCAAAATAAAGAAATATTGGGTAATACTCTAGGACCTCTACATGGAGAAGTTCTTTATGTGGGCGTATATTGAGATTGGAAAGTATGTTATCGATTAAGGATGGAGAACGTTGAGTTGAACGTCAAGTTCGGGCAATAATCAATGCTTCAAAGCCGAAATGCAGAAAGCAGCCTGTGAAGTCTACGTAACCAATGTAATTATTGTCCAATAAATTAATGTTCAAATCACCAAAAATAAGAGCCTGCTTCTTTTCTCGTGAAATTTTCTCTAGCTATACTAATAATCCTGCACAAAATTATTTCATTAATGAAGACGGTGAGCGGTAACCCTTGCCAATGATCGTTCTTTCTTTCACAGTAATGTGAAGAAATGCTTTCTATTTCGAACTCTGTGGATTCTCATTTCAAAACACTGATACCAAGATGAGCAAGTCTTCTGAAAGATAAATATGGTGATATCAGTATAGCCACACCGCCATGTCGGCTATCAGCGAGGTGACAGTCTTCTGATACGTTTGACAAACGACAGTATTCCATCATTTATCACTTCCATGGATATCTAGTACTTTCTTTCTTTTGTAAGTTAATTGTCAAATTTTCACCAACGTGATGTAATATTGCTTGCGTTATCGTATGATTGACCAAAGCCCTGAAACGAATTATTACGGTTTTAATAGAAAACAGTGGAAAAACATGTCCCGCAGATCGAGTATTGCGGAACAAAGACCACTGAATAAAATCACACGCACTCTGCAATGCACAGCTGAACGGCTTTTGCGGTGGTAGACGTTACTGAAATGCCTCGTCTTTGCTGAACTGATAAAATCTCGCTGCGTCCTTTTTTATACAAAAATGAACATCGAAGGTGTGTAAATATACGCGTCGGCACTTTATACTAAATATGAAGGCGTTTTTTCGGCTCGCACTGATTATATTAAAATAATCATTCGTAGCTTTACAACTTATGTTTTCATATATTCGGACAGAATGGCAAATGTAAAGAAAATCATTGCCAGGATTTCACATGCTTATCGCTGCAGTGTCGTGGCCCTTATGACCTAAAATTCGGCACAGGCACAATGAGAAAGCATTATGCAGTTAAATCGTGATCTAACGAAGCCCTATTTTACGAAGTTCCCAATCTAACGAAGAAATTTACATTCCCCGGCAGGTATACCCATAGGGTTCAGTGTTACCATTAACCCAAATTAACAAAACAAACTAGGACAAACGCGATTTAGCGAAGTTTTCCTGAAATAAACGAGTAAAAAAAAGCGGCGATTTATTTCTACTTTTCACACAGACGGCTTTCTTCTAGCGTGCGCTCTAAAGTTATCGCGTCAACACATCTAGGCGCCATGGTAACATCCCTACCTTTATTTTGACGAGGTCCAGTCAATCACAAAAGCCCATACACAAAACAGCCGACTCAACCCCGCCTCGGTAGGGATGCAGGTGGTTGCTTTTATTATTTCACAGTTTATGCTACAGATGGCTGTATTAGCCGCAAGTACAAAGCCGCGGTAGTGTTTTGGTGTAGCTACGTTACAATCTTATATTTCTAAGGACGAAAAAATTTCATTCTCGAGTTTACGAACTTTTTGAATTAACAAAATAATGCAAGCGCGGTAATCACTTCGTTAAATCGAGTTTCAACTGTAGTCCATTTGAGGAAATGTTTATTTTTTTTTTCTGAGCGTTCTTTGTCTGCGCAGGCTCTCATCTGCGTTTTAACTGCGCCTCGGTAAGGACAAATGAAAACGCGCACGGTTGCCCGCGAGGAGTTCATAATCCGAACGATCGCTCAGCTGCATTGACTTGGGCATTAGTGCTTTTTATTTTAACGCGATAACCATAAGGGCCCCGAGTCACTGAAAATCCGGCGTCTGGCGTCGGCCGTCTGTTTGCGAAATATCATTCCGAACCATGTGCATACCCAAGCACTATTCCATCACCAATGTTGCTCAGACCTTGTCTTTCATTCTTTACAAAATTATTCCCCGGAGTCGGAGAATGACAGCCCACACAAAAAAATATAATGAAAAAAAAAAACTCGACAGCGCAGAGCTTTTGTGTTAGGCTTCCTCAGACTGAAATATTAAACGTGCGAGACAATAACAAGATAGTGGCCCACGCAAGAGGCCCCGTTTCTACCAGAAAGCTCGCCTTCGTGCGCCGCGTTCACCGTCAGCGTTTCTCGGTAAACATTACGGTTACCTAAGCTGCAGTTGGCGGGAAGCGTGAAAAGCAGCAGGGATCTTCGATTGCTATCGCGTTCCGCTCTCAAAGGCTTAACTTAAGCGTCCTCTAAATTTTGTGCCGTTATTTTACACAATTACGACGTGGCGTCGCCTAGCTCCTACCCATTGGCTGCGCCGTCACGTGTCCAAAGACGCACGCTCTATGTCGCACGTTTTGTCAGCCACATATCTGCCACGTGACGTGCGCAATTACGCACGCACGTGACACATTTAGACGCCGACCCTTGGTGTTGCCAGTCTAGTTACAGCGGCAAGGGCGGCCTCACATTGCCGGCGCTCCTATTTGCGCTTCTGTGTGCGCCGACGCTTATTGGATTCCTGTTCTTCCGATCGAACAACACGTGTCCCGCCCATGCCGAGTCCATAGGGCAATTGATAAAGGCAGTGGCGTGATCTCTATGTCACAAGGCAATGATATGCAACGATTGGTGGATAGAGACAATGACGTATTTTATAAAGCGCGGCTGCGCCAATCACGGCGCGGGCTCAGTATCCCGCGCAGGTGGCCGCCGAAGAGCAGCGCGCCGCGGTATTGCGCTATGTCGGGAGAGAGAGGGCTCTAGTGGCGAGGAGTATATATACACACAATTTGGGAGAGAGGCGTAGGCGGTGGAGAGGAGTATGAATTGTTCGTCTATGTCCACGGAGACTAGATCCGCGAGAACCTAGCTATAAACAGTCTCGCTGTAAAACAACAACAACAACAACAACAACAACAACACATTGGTGCATGTAGAGCATATGTAAATTGATTTCTGGGTCCGCGGTCTCGTCGCTACAATAAAACAGAAGCTGTAAAAAGCCTTACGCAATTTTATTGTGTATAATGACCACGTTAATTCATTTGGAAGAGTCCTATTCCTGTGACTTACTATTTGTCACACGGTATCGTTACGATGACTTTGTCGTGTCAGTGATATTTATGTTGATGCGCTGTTCTTTCGGCTAAACTAGAAAGAGAAATCGAAAGTCATTCTCAAAACTAGTAAAACAACAATGGGGACAAACATGTGATCAAATGAGCGGAAAATTGGGGCTCAAAGACACATGGCATCTTCTGAGACATCTTTTAGACCCAGAAAACAGCAGAACCGCTCACCAGAGGGATGTAGTACGCATAATTTATGCAAGCCCACATAATGACGAAGAAATGATAACAGAATTACAAAACCGATACATATGCACAACGAAAAACCTGACGCTTCCCAACTACAGTGGCAACCCCAACCCTGAACTTGACGAAAACATAAGGGTAGCAGAGGTAAAGGCGGCCATGCAGAAACTTAGAACATCCTCCGCTACAGGAGCGGAAGGGGTGACGAACAAAATACTAAGAAATCTAGACGAGGGTTCTGTTCAAGGGATCACGGAGTACTTTAACAAGTGCCGGAAGTATGGGTGGCTACCAAAGACGTGGAAACACGCGAAGGTAACTCTCATACCCAGGCCAGGCAAGAAACTCGAACTAAGCAACCTCAGACCCATATCCCTAAGATCATGCTTAGGGAAGCTATTAGAGTACGTGGCGCTATCTAGATTACAAGACCACATGAACAAGCACAATCTCTTTGCGCACATGATGATAGGTTTCCAGCCCAACCTATCTACGCAAGATATAATGCTCAGGCTTTCGGAAGAGGTAATACACACACTGAATAACACCAACACTAGAGCAATAATGGCACTGGACCTCACCAAAGCCCTCTATAATATCACCCACAATGCCATCATGAATGCCCTCTCCGACTTAAACGTGAGGGAGAGAATATACTCATACATCAAGGCTTTTCTAACCGACAGAACGGCTCAAATAACATTCGGAAGCATCAAGTCGGATACACTACAATTAGGAAGCAAAGGCACACCGCAGGGGTCAGTGCTGTCACCCCTTCTGTTCAACATAACCCTCATACCAATCGCCAAGCTTCTCGCCGCCATACCAAACTTATCCTCGGCACTCTACGCAGACGGCATCACCCTCTGGACAGACAAGGGAAACGAAAGTGATATCGAGAGCCAGCTACAGACGGGAGCGAATAGAGTGACTGGATACGCCAGGAAAGTCCGGCTAACGTGCTCGCCACAAAAATCCGAACTCCTATAGTTATCAGACACAGACCTAAGAAAAACGATCACCCGCCACAATTGGATGTTAGGGTTGATGGTACAAAAGTTCCAGAAGTACAAACCTTGAGAATCCTGGGAATGCACATTCAAAGCAACGGGAGAAACACAACTACACTAAACAAACTAGTCGCATGCGTTGGACAAACCAACAGGCTAATAAGACGAATAGCTAACAAACACCAGGGAATGAAAGAAACAGATTTGAGGAGGCTAGTGCAGCCTTTCATGCTCAGCCGTATAGTATATTCTCTCCCCTATCTCAAACTTCAGGCAGCGGAAAAGAACAAGGTTGAATGCCTGATAAGACAATCGTACAAGGCAGCCCTTCATCTCCCTAAGTATACACCAACAGAAAGGCTGCTAATGTTAGGCATAGACAACACGCTTCCCGAGCTAGTCGAGGCGCACAGAATCGCACAGTACGACAGGCTAACAAAAACACCCACAGGAAGACACATTCTAAGGACCTTGGATATGAGGCAAGGATGCATAGGGACGGCCGGATGCCGTGCAAATGCCTAGAGACATACACAAGTATCTGAGAATAGATCCAATCCCGAAAAATATGCATCCCGAACACCACGCAGAAAGGAGGAAGGCGAGAGCCAAAGCCCTCCACAGGCAATATTCAAACCATAAGGAGGCACTCTGTACGGACGTTGCAGAGCTCCGTGATCACGATGCCTTTTCGATAGGCGTCGTGGGCATGGACCTAAAACCAATCTCAGCCGCCTCCGTGCGGAAGGCACAGGAGGCGGAGGAAGCGGCCATCGCCCTAGCCATTATAAGCACTGAAGCCAGCACAATTTTTAGCGACTCGAAGACAGCCATTCGAAACTTTGAAAAAGGGCGGTCCACAAACCCGCCAAACAAATCCTAAAACCGCAATATTTCAGCGCCAGACCCATTAGAATCATATGGGCTCCGGCCCACGTGTCGCATCCTGGGAACGAGGCGGCCCACAACTTAGCCCGAGGTTTCGTCAACAGGGCAGTTGGCGAGCCGGTCCTGAGGTCGGGTGAGACACCGAGTGAGACCTTGACCACCTACCACGAGATAACATTATATTACAGAAACAACAAAAGGACGCTCCCGCCGCCAGACAAAAGCCTTAATAAACATCAACAAGTGGCCTGGCGGAAGCTACAAACACCTTCCCCAACCCCAATATATACTCCAAGGCCTACCCAGAAGTCTACACCCCCGAATGTAAGCTCTGCGGGGTCACAAAGGCAGATTTAAAACACATTTTATTCGATTGCGACAATCTAAACCCGCAAAGAGAATGGCAACTCTCTAACGAGCAAGAGTGGGAAGATGCGGTGTCCAGCTGGGACCCGGCGGTTCAACTGCAGGCCGTCCGGTGGGCTTTGGAAGTCGCCGACAGACAGGACCTCATGACCATAACAGGTGGCACTAGAGGAACTAATCGGACGGCCACCTCATGCACCCTGGAAGCCCATTAAAGTCAACCAAATCCTTTCTGTTGACAAAATAAAGTGGTTACCACTCCCACTTCGGCCTGTCAATTTAATGGCCCTATAGTTCTTTAGCGTTAGGTACCTTTTAAGCCATTTTTCCGTGAACTGAACTATCTCAGCGTGAGTTGAGAGTGGTCGTGGATGTCACAGCTCGTATGATGACTGTGACGAGTTGCGCGTTCTATATATATATATATATATATACAGCTTTAGGTCTGTATTTGCATTTTTACAACGGATATTTTTCTGGTGCTGCGTTCAATTTTTTTTTTGTAACTCGGAGTTTAGGATTGTAGGCACAACTGCATAAGCTAAACTACTGATGTCGTCGCATTTAACGAGAGAAAATGAATAAAGTGTCTCTCCTCCACTGGCGCTTATCTTTTCGAATGGGATAGTGGGTCGCCAAAAGCTCTCTTGGAGGGACACACTTGACACCTCTAAAGTTGGTGCTTTATTTCATTCACTTGCCTGCAAGGTGATATACGACTGCTAATTAGTAGATGATAAACGCTTTATTCTCAGTAGGAAGACAGATTGCCAACGTCCTCAGTGTCAAATACAGCAGGGCGTGAAATATGGGAGAGGCAAAACAAACAGCACCTTGGTCGTTAATCATTACCGCTTCTTGGAAGGCATGTCGAGCCAACGCTGCAGCTCTTAAACGCTGCCGCGCGAAGTGCTCTCGGTATACTCGTCGTGACGGCCCGCCCCCTTTTATTTACATTTTTCGCGGCAGATTCGTCTCGAGAACTTAAATAGCTGCAACATATTTAACTGCATGATTCAGGATAACTTGAAGCTATGTGCGAACTAGTTTGAACATCAACGTTCTTCGCTCTAATAGTATTCAGGGGGACACCGCAAGGTAACCACATGTTCGACATAGCTGTTCCCCGGTGTGGCGTGCACAGAAAGAGCAATTTAATAGCTCATGTGGTGTGAAGATTTTCCTTTTGGCTTAATACGTTTCTTTTAGGACGGCCTTGACATTTGCGCGAGAGTAGGACCGCATGTGTGGCGCTATGTGGATCCGGAATTGACGTAGAAGAACTCGCCAGAAACGACCACCAACACAATTTATGTAAAATGGTCATTTCAATAAGTATATGTAAGCAAAGCTCTTGCTGCGATTCTAGTTCTAATAGCATTCAACATAGAAAAGGAAAAAAAAACACTCGTGAAGTTAATGCTAAATCCGCAATAATCTTCCCAATTGTGAATGTTCTCGAGTTCAGATATGAAATTTACGTACTTTGATGAATGTAATTAAAGCGGGAGAAAGAAATGCTCAAACCATTATTTACTACTTTGTTTCTTGCCAAACGATCAGAACTAAGAATGCAACCTCCTCAAACTCCAACTGGAGCGGTTTGGTTCTCTTGTTATTCTCAGAGAACACGAAACATTCTTAAGGATGCTTCAGCGCTGGGGCGTGCAGTTTTGCAGCTGAAGCGTTTACCAGCTTTTACGCTAAGAGCATTCGCAGTTTTTCTCGGTTACTACGGTATCTGCGACTGCGGCTTACATGCACTACAGGAGAACATGTTGTTGTGCCAGATTGCGCTTGCTGAAAGACAATGTACCTTAGTAACTTGCGATTCGCTGATGATATTGCCTTGCTTAGTAACTCAGGGGACCAATTGCAATGCATGCTCACTGACCTGGAGAGGCAAAGCAGAAGAGTGGGTCTAAAAATTAATCTGCGGAAAACTAAAGTAATGCTTAACAGTCTCGGGAGAGAACAGCAATTTACAATAGGCAGCGAGGCACTGGAAGTCGTAAGGGAATACATCTACTTAGGGCAGGTAGTGACGGCGGATCCGGATCATGAGACGGAAATAATCAGAAGAATAAGAATGGGCTGGGGTGCGTTTGGCAGGCATTCCCAAATCATAAACAGCAGGTTGCCATTATCCCTCAAGAGAAAAGTATATAATAGCTGTGTCTTACCAGTACTCACCTACGGGGCAGAAACCTGGAGGCTTACTAAAAGGGTTCTACTCAAATTGAGGACGACACAACGAGCTATGGAAAGAAGAATGATAGGTGTAACGTTAAGGGATAAGAAAAGAGCAGATTGGGTGAGGGAACAAACGCGAGTTAATGACATCTTAGTTGAAATCAAGAAAAAGAAATGGGCATGGGCAGGACATGTAATGAGGAGGGAAGATAACCGATGGTCATTAAGGGTTACGGACTGGATCCCAAGGGAAGGGAAGCGTAGCAGGGGGCGGCAGAAAGTTAGGTGGGCGGATGAGATTAAGAAGTTTGCAGGGACGGCATGGCCACAATTAGTACATGACCGGGGTTGTTGGAGAAGTATGGGAGAGGCCTTTGCCCTGCAGTGGGCGTAACAAGGCTGATGATGATGATGATGATGATGATGATGATGATGATGATGATGATGATGATGATGAATGTAGCGTAACAATAAACCATAAAGGAACATATACACACGTCCCAGGCATTAGGATAAAGAAGTTCTGAGCTAACGCCAGCCGAAATGCCCTGCCATTCCAGCATAAATGAATGAGACGGTTATTTTGCCGTCCAGGGTACAACGTAGACTCAGAGCTTCTATTTGTACGGCAAGAGCTAGAAGTTACAGATCGCGCCGTAACCACGAGCGACTGCGTCTGTAGAGGTTGCGTTCATAAAGTATCCACAACAAATCCTCGCAGGTAGCAGCACGAAAATACCGAAGCAACACTTCGCAGAAAGTGAGCAGACCCAGTGTAGACACTCTTGTGGCCATTAAACCTGCATCAATTTGGGCAGGCACCGTGGCATTCGGGGAGGCACTGGAAAGAGAGAGAGGGAGAGGAATATAGGAAGGCAGGGATGTTAACCACTTAAGGGTCTGGTTTGCTACCCTACGCTGGGGGAAAGGAGAAGGGGAAGAGAGAGAAAGGAGAGAGAAGGTGTAGATACGTGTAGAGAAGGTGTAGATCCTCATAGGAAGGGTGAAGAGACATATTGATGTGAAAGATTGACAGAAGGAGAAGAATGCGAGATGAAAGGCCGTTAAGTTAGCCACATTCAATGTATTGTTTGATACTGTGCACTGAAGACGTGGAAAAGACAAAAAAAAAGAAGGACGTTAGACAAGCGGAGATCTAAATTTTACCGCGACAGCAGTACAGTGTTCGTAAGGAAGTTTACCTTTTCTGACGATTCTCTTACGTCGACGGCAACCACTGTCATCGTCGACTTCATTCTGTCGTCATCAGGCCCCCTCATAATCTCCAACAAAGTTGGCTAATTTTTACAGCTTCATATTATTGTGTTTGGTAAGCCGCCTGTACTGGGCCAAATTTGCCACACTATCTGGACCAGGAAGCAGTTTCAGGAATCAGCTGAGTTCATGAATAAAAGAAACAGCAGGATGTGAAAGGGGGATTCACAAAAAGGGAAAACTCACAAAACGACAACCTGTCTATATGATTCGGTGCGTTGTACGCAAAACGAAAAAAAAAGAACATACGCATTTAAGATATAAGTTGTATTTTAAAAAAAACATGGTTTTGTTTCTGCACAAAGTTGGACACCGGAATCCTTACTGCTCGAATAAATCAAGAGTGTCACTGCCTCAAAAGCTGGTTTGCGGTAAGGTACGGGAGAAAAGTGCACGTCACCTACTTCGACATGCCTCTTGGATAGATGCTACATCCAACGCTAACAATAGTAACACAGAAACGTTTAGTGATATCCTAAAACATCCGAACGTCCTAGAAACGCAAGGTTTCCGGTTTGCAGGCTTCCTTTTTTTTACGAGCGGAAATAAAGATAGAGCTGTTATTATCTCACAAAGGATGAAGATTCCCAAAGCTTCAAGCTGCTCAAGACGAAGTACTTCAAAATCTAGGTTCATAACTTTCGTGCTACGCCATCAGTAAAACAAAAGAATGTCATTGCGAAAAAATCATATCATTCAATCAGGAAAGTGCAGCGTGTGCTGAACAGCGCTACGAAACTGGCACTGGCTTGGCTGCACGGCTTATCGTAAAAGTCGGGCTGGCTGTATATTTTGCGGGCCGGAGCTGGAAGCGAGCCGCGCTGAGCGAGAACCTGTGCCGCGTGCGTTCAAGCCGCGGCCCCGTCACGTACGAGACGTGCCGCTCGTTTTGTAATGGAAATCAACGAGGGTCCGCGAAGCCGACTTGTGCAATATAACATGGCACGTGATCGTACAACTCCCGCTCCAAGTTGTCTGCGGTTGAACACGAGAAAGTCGGGGAAATTTGCAGAAGCCAGCTTCCTTGGAGAGCGGCGCTGTAATTCGAGCCTGCCTGCGCTGTCCTTATCTACGTACACATAAAAATAAAAAAGTCGTGGTGCAATATCCGAGGCGCCTACACGTTGTAACGCGAAGTGCTGGCTTCAACGCGAGAACCAATGAATAACGCCCCCTGTATTAGCTGTAGAAAGAATAAATGACGCTTACAAGCCTGCTATACTATATCACATACAGAATTAACGGACGTGATATTTGCAATCTCACTCGAGCAGCTTGGCAGCCGCGTCTTTCAAGCGCCGCAGAAGAACAGGGCGTGTTCACTGAACGCTGGCGAAAACGCCTGATTATGGTGAAGGAAACGTGTGACATTTTTTGTACGAAAACGTCACCATAGCAAAAGAGGACGATTGTAAAGAGGTCAATTGAACTAGCTTCGTTGGATCTTAGTTAAAATGAGCTAAGTTTTTGTTTAACTTATTTCAATGGACTAGTCACAGTGCAAGGACTTTTTTTGGCAGCTTCAGTTCTTAGGCCACATCGGTTTGTAGGAGCAAAACAGGCAAACTGTTATAGATAATATATCATCTGCGGCTGCTTGCGAATGAAAGACAGTTATTACGAATAATTTTTTTACATTCATGGGAGAGAGAGGGGCGATATAAGAAAGGCAGGGATGTTAAGCAGCCAAGAGTCTGATTGGCTACGCTACGTTGGGGGAAGGGAGAAGGGGAAGAGAGAGAAGGGAGAGAGAGAGGGTATAGAGACCTACACGGACAGAACTTGAGTCAAAGCCGCTGGTGCAAATCAGACGTTCTGAGAAAGCACAAAAGTGCCTGCACTGCCTTCTGAGCCGATGATCGGTGGCGACGGCGCTCTAAGTACTGTCTGTTCACTCAGAGGACGATCATGTAATTTCCTCAACGTGTTGTACAAAGATCGCCTTTGTGCTTGAAATTGAGGACAGTGGCACAATAAGTGGTCAATGTTCTCCTCGCAACCGCAAACATCACATGCAGGATTAACAGCCATTCCAATTAATGCTGAGTAAGCTTTTGTGAAGGCGACCCCCAGTCACAACTGACACAGAAGAGACGCTTCGCATCGATGCAGTCCGGCCGAAAGTCTGAGTCGCATTGAAGGGTTTAGTCTGTGCAGTCTTGTGCGCCTTGTATGTGCGCTATTCCGCTCTTCTAAGGAGAGTGTTCGTGCAAAAATGCGAAGTGTTTCGTAACGTCGGTCCTTGAGAGAGGAATGGGGACGCAGCGGTTTTCCTTAATTGATGTCCGAGCTGTATCTTTAGCGTCATCATTTCCAATTATACCGCAGTGACCTGGTTTCCATTGAAAGGAGGTATCATGGCGTTTTTCTCTCAAGTGATGGACAAGTTCCACGATCTCGCACGCGAGCTTATCGTGAATTTCATGTCGGAGAAGGGACTGCACAAATTGCAAGGCCGGCCTTGAATCGTAAAAGAGTTCCCATTTTCCAGGACTTTCAGCATTTATCATGTGAAGCGCGTCGCAGTTAGCCGCGAGCTTTGTTGCCTCAGAAGAGACTGCATAGTGTTTAAATGGGGGGGGGGGGGAGGGTCATAATGACTGAATTAAAGAAATAAAGCCGTGACTCAGGTCTTGAAGTGTGCGTGGTTGTTATGACCAACAATGTCCGCAGGAACATCGTTCCAGTCCACGGCTGTGCGTGCAAAAAAGCAGTATAGATGCATATAAAGAATGAGTGCAGGAACTTTGCAAATTCGGTCCCTGGTCCTCACATTATACGCCACGTTGCTAGCTCCAATTTAGCGCCTCAGCAGTTTCCTTATAAATATAGGTAGACACGATGTGCCATCGTTGTAGCACTGAAATTTTACATTTTTATGCTCCCGCGAAAACAAAATCGTTCTAAGTGAGTACCATGTAACACTCATTTTCTTTTTTTCTCTCTGCCTCCAGCGTAGCAACTCCTCGTTTGGCGCGATCGCGTAGATAACGCAACCATGGCCTGCGTCAGAGAAAAGCGAGGCCTCCCAGGTCCCTCGCGCACACATACACTAGTTACCCTAGGTAATGTAATCTACTTACCCTATAAGTATGTTATCCCGGTAAACCAGCTACACTGGAGATCGATTTTCTTTAACTTTCCTTGCTTGCTTCAGTCACCACTTTCACCACTCCGTGCGTGGCACAAGTCCGTTTGTCATCTCGCTTCGTTGTCTTGCAACTCTTATCTTGCACTCTGTAACTCTTGCAACTCTCTATCGCTTGACGAGTTGACAGCGCCTGCTAAATGAACTAGAGCTTTCCAAGCCGACGCTTTTCCAGACTGAACTGTGCGGATTTTGTAACTACTGTACGTCAAGCGATTGGAGGTCTTATCTTGAGCCATTCACAGGGCTACGTGTGCAAAAACCGGAGAATATTGACGAATACGCTGAAGGCTACAGATCCCCTGGACAATAGGGTCGTTTGCACTACGGACCGTGCCAGTCACAGGCGCCACCTCAATCCGTCGAACACAGACAGCCCGTCTGCATCAATGGTTTCCTAATGGCTTCTTAATGAGGCTTGTGCGAGGCGAGCGAAGACAAGCTGTAATTAGGCGCAGTGGTGAGCCTAAATAGTGGCAGTTGTCAGATAGGCTTTGGTTGCTCAGAGAGACTAACACCTCTCGCACACTAAACTCCGTCTTCTATTTTAGGGCGAGCGTTCCTTGTTAGGAAAGACAAGCAGTTTTTCATTAGAGCCAACAAGGGGCATAGGCTACTGCACAACAAAGAGCGTGTGTGTGCGTGCATGTGTGTGTGCACGCACGAAGCACGCACGTGAGTGAGTGAGTGAGTGAGTGAGTGAGTGAGTGAGTGAGTGAGTGAGTGAGTGAGTGAGTGAGTGAGTGAGTGAGTGAGTGAGTGAGTGAGTGAGTGAGTGAGTGAGTGAGTGAGTGAGTGAGTGAGTGAGTGAGTGAGTGAGTAACAGCCACAGTGAATGCCGCTGGGTCAATTCAGGTGTGTGCCGCTTCTCCAGTAGTGTCAGCTTCGTCGACGAGGTTCTTGCCGTAGATACTGCGATGACTAAGTATCATAAATACGTATATTTTTAAGAAGAAGCAGCCTCTCGATGTTGCTCACAAAAACTTGTTGAAACTAGGTCAATCTTCTGAAATATAAGTTTTAAAAGTGCTCCCAGTTCAGTTAGGCTACCGTGTAGCGGCGAAGTTCAACAGATTTCTTAAGGGGCAATGTCCAAATTTTCGGGAATAGAAATGAAAGGCAGACGCCGACCACCGGTAATTTATACTTTACCACATTTCCTTTCGCCTTACCTTATGATTTCTGCCATTTCCGTCAAACACAGCAATTTTTCCCCCACGTCCTTTTGCTGACTTGAATTTCTGTTTCTTTACGCCGCTGTTACTGCAACAACATAAGATTGAGCCTCCTGGATTCCCTGTTCTTCTCTCCCGTGACGTCACCCATCTCCATAACTCCCTGCAATGCCATCCTCTTTGATGAAAAGTTGATGATATTTGATTAATGCTGACCGGAAGAAAAGGAAAGGAGAACAAATATTGACAGGATAGCTATACAGTCAAGATGTACTCTTGAGAGGGCTTCCTCTGTGTGTCTGGGAAGCGGCGGTTAGAAAATCGTCAGCGCCGGTTGCCACCGCATCTTGAGCAGGCTGTTGCGTTAGCCCAGTGGAAATGTCTGCGTGACTCGCACAGCGAGAACGTATTACGAGATTATTGGAGACTGCCGACATTCATGCTGTTGAAAGATTACAGGGCCGTTTGCTTATGTGTGTACACGCAACCCTACGATCGCAGTACAACACGTGTGACATTGCGTCTTCCCGTGCAGCTGTTGCGATTTTCATCAAGAGAACGAACAGTTTTCCAGATCGGCAATGTGTTGAGCACTGTTTACGTAACGAAGAATTTGATGCTGCGGTTGCGACAATTTTGACGATAAAGATAGAGCCGCCGAAAAATTACGGAAAATGATCCGGCGCCCGTGCGTCGGCGCCCTGTTTGTTCAAAGGCAGCGAATCGATTCGCGCACGTCGCGCGTACAATAACCACCCGCTTGCACAACAAAGTCATATTTGTCCAGTGTTTCGTGAAAACGGATCGCTCCCAGAATGCGGAGCAGTGATTACACACCGTCCGAATACAACAGTGTTTTTCTTTCCTTTTGTTTTCCTTTTCTGGCTTGTGGCTTTTGCAGCAATGAAAGATGTGGCGAGGCCTTTGCGGTAACTGTTACACAACTCTCTGCGCTGGAGCACGCGCTGTGCCGAGCGGTTGAACATTATCGTTAGGAGTTAGGGGCACGCCTATTCTTTCTTTTGTTTTTCCTGTTTTTACTTACAGCTTTAGGATTTTTTTCTTACAACCTCAATGTCTTTTTTTTCTTTTTTCCAGTCTCGGACGCTGATCTTATTTCCGACTAATAGGTGTCGTCTACCTACCACCCATTTCCTTTCTTCGGAACCTTGCGCTCGCTCTAAGGTAATCAGGAAAGTTAATTCTGTCACGTTAATGCACACATTCTGTTCGTCACTTGAAAGTACCGAGAGCGAAGCGCCAAAAAGAAAAGGGAATGACAGAAAGTTACACGACGAATATTGTTTCAGGCTATAGGTTCGAAAGCGCTATATTTTTTGTTAGAAAGTAGGAAATCGAATCACTCTCGACTATTTGCTCAGGTGCTAATGGCTAGTACGTTTTGTATGACTGAAAACTTTATTTGTTATCCTTGCTAATTTATACCTACAACCAAATTTAGCTTTCTCAATTCCTGCAGCTGTTCTCTGATGAGAGCATTTCTGCGTTTCACGTATGTTTCGTTAGGAAAATCGTAGTTCTATTAACGAACTAGTTTCTGCGGGCCTAGCAGTCTTCACCTTGAGCTGAACGTTTTGCAATAGCCAATAAATATGGATGCCTATGGAACAAGCGTTGCTCACCTTTGTACAAAGTTCTAAACGCAAGGATAATTCGCTCCTAATAACTTGCAAACCCGCCGTGGTGGCGTAGTGTCTCTAGCATTGCGCGGTTAAGCGGGAGGTCGCGGGATCCCATGCCGGCCTCTGCAGCGGTATCTTGATGCGGGCGAAATGCAAAAACGCTCGTGTGCCGTGCATTTAGTTGGCGTTACAGAACCCCACGCGGTCCAAATTAACCTACTGACCCCCAGCATGGCGTGCCACATAATCGCATAGCGGTTTTATAACGTCGAACCCTAGAACTTAATTTCAGCATTGCCATTTGTTGGGCGTGTTGGTAAACTGAAAGCATATTTTGAAAGCAACTTAATTTCATTCCTTTAATAACTTGCAAATTCATCGGTGTAGGTCGACCAATAAATGTAGAGTGTGTTCGAATATTAAAAATTTCGAATGCCAATTGTATAGTTCTCACTATTGGACAACACGCGACCTCGAACTTAACAGCACAACGCCATAGCCACTGGGCTACCGCGGGGGGTCTATCACGATATCGACGTACATGAACGGCTCGCGCATGGAATGTTAAAAGTTCGCGAAAGACGACGCGCTATGCGACAGTACTAACTGCAGAAGCGACGAGGCCAAAAGCGGACGCACCCTCAAGCCCCGCTCAGTCGGCTTTAACGGCACGCCCGACTTGCCCGTGGTGCATCTCGGGAAACGAACAGGGCGTTTGGCTTCAAAAGGGACAAAGCCGGGAAAACGCATCGTCACACTCTCCTCATTCAGCTGCAATGGAAATTGATAAAGTGCAGTAAATCCAACTACACGGAATCTATACACAGCGAAGCTTTGTCCGAGTGCATAAAGAGTCGATACTCGAACACGCCCACACAACACACACACACACGCACACAGAAGCGCAGGCGCCGGCACACACAACTTATACCGAGCCTTTTGTTAAACGCATTGAACGCATCATGGTTACATATGCACCACGTGCATACGTGCGTAGCGCAGTTCGAATCAGTTCTATCCGCGAGAGGCGTTTAGTCCCTCATTACCGTGCTGCCACGGATGAGCGAAAGTGAGCTTTCTGGTTCTTTTTTTTTCTTTTCCCCGCACCGCTGACACTAACGCTGCCGCGAATAGATGGAATGGGTGGATGGATGCTATGAGCATCCCCTTTGAATTAGGGCGGTGGGTCGCCCCAAGAAGCTGTTGTTATTGTTTTGCCTAATTCGTACCTATATTTAGGGAAAAGAAAACAACGAATTTCCAGCATCAAACGCTCTGAACCACTATAGAAAACTATTTTTTTTTCTTTTTTATTCGTCCGTTGTTTGTGGACTCCCTACTTTTTTGCCACCAAACTTCCGGATGGATGCATGGGTGGATGTTATGAGCACCCCCTTTGGAACGTTGCGGCGAGTTGCGCCAGCAATTTCTTGGTATTAAATTGCCTAAGGCCGTGCCTAAGTTCGAAAATAAACACGGAGAATTCTCATCACTAAAGTTTCTGAACATTTGTTCAGAATTTTGGGAACTCAGAAATTAAGAACTGGGAATTCACAACGGACTTCAGAAATTGGGAATTTTGTTTCTGTACACCTTCGTTGTTTGTGGTCTGCCTACTTTACAGCCATCAATCCTCCAATGGCCTTTTACAAATCTCTCTTGCACACGTGTTTACTTTCCCCCTGCTCGCTCAGAACCAAGGGCTTCAATGAGGGCAGATGAACCTGAAACAAGATACATTCGCATTCTAAAAAACATGTTCCATCGTTTCCCTAGCTTTAGCTCAGCAAGCACATGCTTTGTCTTTCCTTGGTGTGCCTCACTATATAACTAAGGCTTCTAAGGAATCCTGTCTCGCTTTGAAAGTAAGGAGCTTTCCTTTGAGTTATAAGGAAATTTCTCTTTCCTGATCTCGTTTTTTTTCCTCTTGGGTAGTTACTCAAACTCGGTTTCTTTTCCATTCTTGTCATCCATGAGATGGTCTCAGCCCCTCTGACATTGCGCTTGACGTTTTATTTTGCCATGTTGCTTACTAAACCGAAGGCATACTTGCTGATAAACCTCCTAGTTCTTTTCCTCCACTATGAATAAATGTTATTCCTGTACAAATACCTGAACGTTCTACCAGCCCATTTACTCTATTGCATATTCCTTGGTCGTTCTTTCTAATCAATTCTACTTCAAAACTGTCCACCCTTAACCACCCTGCACATCTTCATTGGTTTTCACCCGCCGTGGTTGCTCAGTGGCTATGGTGTTGGGCTGCTGAGCACGAGGTCGCGGGATCGAATCCCGGCCACGGTGGCCGCATTTCGATGGGGGCGAAATGCGAAAACACCCGTTTGCTTAGATTTAGGTGCACGTTAAAGAACCCCAGGTGGTCAAAATTTCCGGAGTCCTCCACTACGGCGTGCCTCATAATCAGAAAGTGGTTTTGGCACGTAAAACGCCAAATATTATTATTCATTGGTTGTCTTCCCGTGAGTTCCAGAAGCAAGGCGTTCCACCGATATTTGATTAACATCGAGTCCTGATTGTACGCGTGACTTCAAGCAAACAACCTCATTTCCAATGGAAAGTTCAATCGCAGACGCGAACGCCATCTGGTGTTGCTGCAAGGAACCTAGTGGCGTACGTACTCCCGTGCGATTGGTTGGCCTATTTGACACGGGAGCAGTCACGCCGCAGCCACGGTAACGGAAGCTGGCGAGGTTAGCAAAGAAAAGATTCGCTTTTAATAGAGCATGTGTTCACCGTGATGGTCCATGTAACCTGGGGGGAGAGAACATCCAGCATATAAGCTTGGTGACAGGGCTCGGAACATTAAAAAAAAAAAGCTTGTGCTTACTCAATTAGCTTTCATTTAATGTTTTACGCTTTGATCTGCTTTTTATTTACCACGACGACGATTTACATTTCATATTAGTACATGGAAGGAAGCGATAGAGAGCGAATATTTCCATAATGGATTTACAGAAGGGCTGGCTCACTGAGAAATATTTTAAAAAATATCTGCAGAGGGTGGTTCGTCGTCCTTTCGCTACGTCAACGCATATCTTCTTCGGGTGTACCGTAGCGCTGACGCATCTTCAGGATGATCACTCCGATGCCTTAGGAAACAGCTTACCATACTGACCAGAGAGCCTGATTACAGGAAAATCGTGCGTCTGGAGCTTCACCACCACATGTAGAGAGTAATGTTGTCGCTCAAATTGGTAAGACACAGCGAGAACGAAATCCACACTCGCACAGCTGCCTTTCACAAAAGCTTTTATGTTTTACGCCATGTTTTCGATGGGCATAACAGTGTTCAAGTATGGATAACGCCTCCCCACCATGGAAACTAGGCGCCCTGAACAAGCAAAGGTAGATTTTCAGGTAGAGGTTCAGGCGTCCAAGCATCATGTTGTCGCAGCCAGCCTGATTGAGAAGACAGCGCGAGTTTTTGAGCGCTATTAAATAAAATACTACGACTTCCCTTATAAACCTCCGCTAACAGAAGGACAACACAGTGAATGTCGGTGGTTGGACAACGATGGCGTTGAAACAACGTATCGAAGAGTGCTTAAGACAAACCATCTGACGTCGCCTTTCGTATCTGTCACGCGCATGCGTCTGTTTTTAACGTAGATTTACCAATAATAACAAAAATCTAGCTTCTGCGTGAGCTGGTTGGGTCTCACATCGCGAGGTTTTGACAAAAGCTCTGAATGTGGCTGAATCTGTAATGAATTGAAACAAGCTGCCAGTGGTGACAGCTGTCTCGTTTGACGCCGCTTTGTAACGATCGAAAAAAAAATCAATGTTTTCGGTGCAGGAACCTAGCCATTGTTGTGACTCACCTCGTCATTGCTAGCTGTTATTATGGCATGTAAAAGGACGACGGCCGTAAGTTTCTAAGTTGTAGAAACCTTACGCAGTGATCATTATATACTCCGAATTCGCCTAGACCACAACAAGCATCGTACACACAGGGGACAAGCCCGGCTTACGGATTGGTCGCTTTTTCGAGAGTCTAAGGGTCCACAACTTCACTCACCTATTGAAGATTATGAGCAATGGGCTGAGTCGCTGCTAGCCGCCAGAGAGAAAGTCACGAGAACATTGTAGACCTCAGAGGATGTCCCGCCAGTCGACAACACCTGATCCACCTCTGGGAGGGCAGGAGAGGCCTCACAAGAAGGTCGAAGAAGCAAAAACACAATCGCAAGCTTAAAATCAATATCGCTGAAATTACACGACAAGCAGAGGAATACGTGTGGAACTTAGCCAAGAACAACTGGCAAATCAAGTGCGACTCATTGAGAGACGGGCTTGTCGTCAAGTCCACGTGGAGCCTCCTGCAATGCCTCATCAAGCCTAGCAAAACAAGCGGAGAGCAGCAGCGGAACCTCAAGAGAGGAACCTCAAGGCTCTGTACGACGAAAGATGACGAGCCTGTGTTGCAGTATCAAGACAAAGATAATCCAGAACTCGACAGAGACTTCGAAGTAGAAGAAATACAGGCGGCGCTACTAACCTTGAGAAAAGGTGCGACGCCAGGACATGACAAAGTTACGGTCGGCTTGCTCGCCAACATGAACAAGAAGATGCTAGGCCAGCTGACAGATTATATCAATAAGCGCTAGAGAGCTGGCAAGCTGCCCCTGGCGTGGAAATCGTCAGACATCAGCTTTATCTCTAAGCCGGGCAAAGAGGTAAATATTAAAAACCTCCTTCCGATTTCGCTCACTTCATGTGCCGGCAAGCTCATGGAGAAAGCAGTGCATGCTAGACTTTCAGCGTATTTGGAGGACACGATTACATGCCCCACACCATGTTTGGCTTCAGGGAGCTCCTATCCACGCAAGACGTACTGCTGCAGCTCAAGATGGAAGTTATTGACCCACTTAACAAACGCAGTAGCAGAGCCATCTTAGCCCTGGATCTCAAGGCCGCTTTCGATAATGTGAAGCACTCAGAGATCATGGAGAACCTGCGGAAAACACAGTCTGGAAGAAGGACTTTTGAATACATCAGAGACTTCCTACTAGACAGATAGCCTCACTTAAGATTTGGAGATTTTAGGTCCCAGTCAATCCCTATGGGCACTAGGGGTACTCCACAAGGAGCAGTCCTCTCCCCTCTGCTCTTCAATATTGCCCTTATAAATTTGCCTGAACAACTCGATCGCATAGAAAGAATTCGGCACGCCCTCTATGCAGATGGCATCACGGTCTGGGTGACGAAGGGCAGTCAGGGGCAAATGGAAGAGGCGCTCCAAGCGGCTGCTTCGACAGTCCAAAAATATGCCGAGGAGTGCGGACTGCGCTGCTCTCCGGAAAAATCGGCACTGCCCACCATGCGCAGACGAGAAGGTGAAGTCCCGGTTAAAATTAGGGTGCACGACGCTGCGATCCTGAAGTGGAGACAGTGCGTATCCTGGGACTACTGGTTAACAACAAGTGTGTCAACGCAGCAATGATTACTCAACTTTGTGCATCATGCGAACAAATAATGCGAATGATCCCAGGTATCACCAATAACACGAGAGGGATGATGGAGAACGACACCCTTCGGTTGGTCGAAGCCTTTATACTCAGCAGAATTGTGTACGTGGCTCCGTACCTTCGGATGGGGAGGTGCGATTTAAAAGCGTTTCGATGTCATGCTCAGAACAGCATATAAGAAAGCACTAGGATTGTCGGTCAAAACATCTACAGAGCGCTTGTTGCAGTTGGGGGTGCAGAATACAACAGATGAGATAATTGAGGCCCACCTATTAAGTCAATATGCCAGATTGGCAGGAAAGAAAACGCGACGCAAGGTAGGGGGGGACCTGAATATCAGCTGTCCTTACTATACAGCAACAAGACAAGACATTCCGAAAGAGTGGAGGGGCAAATTCGCGACACTGTCCCTTCCTAAAAACATGCACCCAGAATATCACCAAGCAAGTAGGAGGGCAAGAGCCAAGAAGACGGATCAGATCTATTTTAAATTAGAGGGAGCCTTCTTTGTGGATGCTGCGGGTTCGATGGGAGGAGTCTCCACAATATCGGTGGTGCATCAAGGGCAGACGGTCAATGGACTTTCTGTTTGGCACGGGGAAATTGCAGAATTGGAAGAGGTGGCGATCGCCATGGCGGCTTCGCATCCTAGTTCCGAATAAATCATTACAGACTCGCAAACTGCATATAGAAATTACACTCGGGGCCGAATTGCACCGCTAGCTTCCTCAAACAGGATCTTCAAACAATCTTGGGTCTTCGCTTCGCGCAAAGAGCTGATTTCGGTGCCAGGTCACGAGGGTGTAGAGGGAAACGAGTGTGCACACGCTGCCGCTCGAGCTTTCTTCCCCGGGGTCCCTCCTCCTCCCTCCCCGAAGACTCGGACTTCCCAGTGCCATTAATAACTTATGCAGACGTATTACAGCAGTTGTGCTTATCGCGACGAAAATACCAGGGTCCGACTAAGTGATTAGATAAATCAGAAGAATGTCATTTACGAAGATTACAAACCATGTCATTTAATAACCCAGTTAAGCTACATGCTATTGAGCCACAATCCTTTTCGGCCGAGTGTAAATTCTGAGGGCAGAAAGCAGATTTGTACCATATGGTATGGGCCTGCCAGGCTATTAGTGCCTTAGAAACTATAAAACAGCCAATGTGGGAAGGATGGGAGGCGGCCCTGTCCAGCTCAACCCTCAAGGAACAGCGAGCCCTCGTGGAAAGAGCTAGGGCGGCGGCCTTAGCCAACGGAATTCCGGAATAAGAATCCGACCACCCTTCTTCATACTCCCCGGTCCCCTTTTCCTTTAAATAAAACATTTTCATCGGCGTTTGATAGAACAATCTAATGCAACAGCTTAAATGATCAACCGAGTTGCAATTGGCATAGCTACACGGGCGCCAAGAGGGCCTTGGGAACAATACTAGTGCAGGTAAGAAAGCACCCGACTGGCATCCCTTACTGAACTGGCTGCCCAACTGAATAGCAGGAACCGAAAAATACATATGCGTCGGTTAAAGCGCGCGTGCGATACTGTAGACCCCCGGTTTATATTATACTTCTTTTTCGGTATACTGACACGACACCTAGAATTCCTGCACTGCTCTAAGAAAAAGTGTGCTCACAGCTTTTTTTTTTTTTAATGTGTCTGTCTGATTCTTATGTGCGTACCTCATGCGTGGTCGTTGTTCTCAGTTTTCCCGCTATTTCTTCAGAAAGTCCGCGAGTTCCCTTTAAAGATAGACTTCCACATTTCTGACTTCCGGTTATTGGTTTTGTTATATGGTTTGTTATTTTGACAGACTGAGTAATGATGTGATTCGAGTACAATTATTTTTGTGCGCGCCTTTTAAACCTAAGACGTGTGCGTTCTTGCCTTTTGCCCCCCTATATATGCTGCCGCCGTGACGGGCATCGAACCCGCAACCTTGAGATCAACAATGCAACGCCATAGTCGTCAAGCTACCGCGGCGGGTTAAAAGAACATACTGCAGCTACTCTTTGCTTGCCCAAACTTGACTAGGGCAAACTGAACTTCAGAAATCGCGCTATAATGATTTCGCGGTCTTCTGCAGCAAATGTGTTCAGCGCCCACTACGGGCTGAGTGGTGCGAAAATAAATTGTCGATATTATTGATTCTGAATCCTGCTTCTGTTTCCTAATATAGCGTTGTTCCAACTTCTGGCCTTTGTGGCCGCATCTAACTAAAATAGGAAGGACGCGCAGAAGGTTGTCATATTACAGGCATCTTGCATTGCCTATAGTTGCAATTTCAATGTACAGATATGCTAAAGCAGGATACAAAAACAAGAGCTAGTTCTTGAGCGGTCGTCGCGGGAAAAACAGCACTGTGTCTGTGCCAGCTTCTTGTCCCATTTTTGCGCTCTTTATCCCTTTCTTTGTCTTTAATAGTATGCACGGTCCTCTTCCTCTTTCCTTTAGTTCAATCCTTCCTCGATGCTAGAACATTTCTCACCTCTCGACCAGCTTGAAATACCCGGCGCCAAAATTTAAATTATTGGGTTTTACGTGCCAAAACCACTTTCTGATTATGAGGCACGCCGTAGTGGAGGACTGCAGAAATTTAGACCACCTGAGGTTCTTTAACGTACACCTAAATCTAAGCACACGGGTGTTTTCGCATTTCGGCCCCATCGAAATGCGGCCACCGTGGCCGGGATCCGATCCCGCGACCTCGTGCTCAGCAGCCTAACACCACAGCCACTGAGCAGACACGGCGGGTCACCCGGCGCCAGAACAGAGCCTAATGGGCTGTCCATAAGCGCGCACTGTCGGAAGGACTTCTCACCACACTCTTGCTTTTAATCTGTAATTACAGGCTGGAGACGCAGAATTCCTTTGAATCATCAATGCTGTGCGAGCCTTTTTAATTAACCTCGCTTTAGAAAAAGAAGGCCATCCACGACACCTCCCGGAAGAGTTTCTACGAGCTAGAACATATTATATATATATATATATAGCGCCACTGAAGGAACTACCACTGTCCGCAGAATAAAAGAGCTATTGCAAGCACAGTTTAAAAAAAAGGGTTAATCTCACATGGGCAAAGAAATACGACGCCTCTATCGCTCTGACCATCTGTCCCCGCAGCGCTTTGTGCGCACTCAGCCCAAATGCGATTTCGTCCTTCCCCGTCCGCGCTGTCCTGCCACCTGTGTACCTAAAGGCGCGATCTCTTTTCCAGGTTGCTCTTATCCAAGATCGCTCTTCGAAAGCACTCGCCGGCCCTGTTTGTTTTTATATTACTTCTCACGCGCCACTTGTGGCAAATTTTCAGTGCCAGCATCGTGGACGCCCTCTGGGCTCGCTCACGTAGTCCCTGGGGACTGATCATTATAACGGGCAAGTTGCCTTTTGAAGGAAAGCATACTGCGAGGAATGGTGGAATTACAAACACAGAAAGAAGGTTACAGGTAAGGTGCAGGAATCTAGGTATACAGCCTTCGTTTGGCTGCCGGCGCGTTTAATATGTTTACCGGCGCATGTCGAAGCAGTCGTCCATTAAAGTAGTGCCGCATTTGCTTCATACCCCGAGTTCGGTGCATGGGTAACATTTTGCCGGATATATTTAGTGGCCGCGTGTGGGACTGTGCGTTGGAGCCAATGGGAATTTATGTGCCGGTCCGCTGCTACAGACGCCGCATGTCGGCTTCTTCGCTCAATGACCCAAAGGACGCTTTCGCATTAATAATGCGCCTATTGAGCTGTGAGGATGGCAAGAAAGGTATTTGCCTACCAACATTCGCGAACTCTAGGGAAGTGTGCTCACAGGATAAAAAAAAATGCATTCTAAACGTATTCGGAACGCGTTGGTGAACGATCCCTGGCGTATATACCTCCAGTTTCCCGACAGTGAAAATAGCCAGTTGGCATAGGCCTGCACTGCTATGTGACCAATGATTTCATTCACTTTTTTCCGCATGCTCCAGAGACACCCGTATAGTGCAGTCCGCAGTGATTTGCGATGGGTAAAGGAGCGAAAGCCTGCGTTGATGAGCCGGAGGAAATAGGAGCATTAGAAGAACAAGTTGAAGCAACACCACGTTCGTAAGTGCTGCTAGGTGCGCAGACGTTTCTTAATGTCGTCGTTATTTTCCGCGAGAGCGGAAAATTAAATTCTAGAGTTCTACGCGCCAGAACCACGATCTAATTATGAGACACGTCATATTGAGGGACTCCAGATTAATTTTCATTACCTTGGTACCTTTAATGTGCACCCAGGACACCGCACACGGGCGTTCTTTTGCATTTCGCCCCCATTGTAATGTGGCCACTGCGGCCGGCGATTTCCATTCCTCGGCCATCTCGATCATGTTTTCAGGAGCTCAACGCCGTAGCGGCCTAGCAACCATGGCGGGTCGCAGAATTTCCAGGAAAGTAGAAACATGACTTGACCGTCCATAACTAGCTAATGCATTGTGATACCACAGAAACTACAGATCATAGTGGAAGACTCCCACTGTAATTTCATAGCTGCATCATACCTTTCACGTTTGGCTGCAGAGATTTTGACATTTAGCACGACACGTCCTTAAAACACTTCTGTTTATTTTTTTTTTCAGTGAGTCGGTGGCTATGCTGTTACACTGCTGCACACAAATTTTCTGGTTGGGCAAGTATAACATTACACAGGGACAACAGGAAGAAAGCGAGAAAGTTGCTGTTTGCAACAAGAACGAGTTACAGGCAGCATTCGCGGTCGTGATGTCTGCATTCTGATGCTAGCTGGAGGCAATAATGATCAAATAC
Organism: Dermacentor variabilis; assembly: GCF_050947875.1. NCBI lineage: Eukaryota > Metazoa > Arthropoda > Arachnida > Ixodida > Ixodidae > Dermacentor > Dermacentor variabilis. The sequence goes on from NC_134569.1 coordinate 141,400,068, forward strand.
CACACTCTAGGCAACGTTCTTGTATTTCGGTAAATGCTACAGAAGGCCAAGCTACCGAAATGAGCTCGGAGCTATCCAGTTGTGACTTTCACGGCCCTGTATTTCTTTGACACGTGAAACACTAGTAGTCGCCTAGTATTAGCTACGCCCCACGACGTTTGAGAGGTTCCGGGAGATGTCTATGAGGACCCCTTAAATCCGGCTTTTCTGCAAGTACACAATTTGCACGGGGAAGCACTCACTTCACTTTTCAGGAGTGAGTCATCATAGTGTAATTTCCTTAGATGTGATTAAAATTGCAGTTTCGCACGCAGTGAGACTTAAAATACACATTACTTGGTCATACAATTATTAAAATAGAACTTTAAACCGCAGTAAGTACATTAAAGATGTTTATGTTCACACAAAGTTACTAGACTCGTCTTGTTGACTGTTGGTCCGGTTCTAGATCTTCAAAAGCCTGCTCACAAAAGACGATGTGGCTTGTTGCAGTACAGAATCAGTTCACTTGAGAACGCTTAGGTAAACACCAGTCACACTTTGCTGTCCTTCTCTTGGAATAGTAGCTATTTCTTCTTTTTTAATTTCCTTGTGTATTCGTTTCTTGCTTTGTTACTGTACATTTCCACAAAAAATCCGCATCCACTCCACAATGTGACATACATACATCAAAGCTGTTGCCAACGTTAGACAAGCACCACCACCACAATCGACGTACGCCAATCACGCACGCACCTGTATGGAAGTCCAACATACATACTCATCCCTCTAGACCCTCCACAAAGCGCAAGTGCCTTGTTGAACTAATTCAATTTCCCAGTAAATTGCCTCAGAGAATTCTTAAGGTACGGCTTACACTCAAGCTTCAAACAATATAGCTTCCGATTATAATTAGAATATGGGAGAAAACATATTTCTGTTACGCGGAAACTCAAAGACAAAGCCCTTTCCAGCTGCCGTTTGAGTGGCCGCTGCTGCTAAACGGAGGTACAGTTTCTGGACAGTGTTTGCCATAATGTCGGTTACGGTAGCAGCACACGCTGTGCGGCAGATGCAATGGGCAGGGCGCCCACGCATCGATGACAGATATATTGTTTGCCCACGAACGTCACGCACGCACGTGTGCGGAAGTGCAGCATACTTCATTCTCCTAGGTTTTCCCCCAAGCGGAAGTGCGTCATTGAACAAATTAAATTTCTCAGAGCAAACTGCGTTGGAAAATTCGAAGTAGAGTGCGACTTACACGCAAGCTGCAGACATGGTAGCTTCGGATTGAAATTCGAATATACGAGAATACGGCATCATTAGGTAAGGATCATGTCTGATTGCGTATTTCATGACGTCATCACGTCGAACGATGATGTCACCTGATGACATCACCTGATGGCTCTTGGAGAAGCAGCACACTATGCGCTACCACTTTTTTCTTTCTTTGTCTCCGAGATCGGCCTACATTTTTGTGTAAGCACCAGGCGCACGGACACGAAATAACCCGACCAACTAGAGGCTAACAGCTTCGCTGTAAAAGAAGCGCGAGCTTAACGTTACAAATCCTGCAAATGCGCGCTCCATATACAGACCGGTACGGCGGCCAGTCTCTGTAGAATATTCTAGGGAGGCGGGGGGGGGGGGGCGGCGCTTCACGGACTCGTTACACATTTACACTGCATCATAGATATATAATTAAATTATCACAATCACACGATGTGCACATAACGTCTATATGCGATAAGTGTTACGCATCTGCCCAGCCCGCCTATGCACCGATCCGACGGCACAATCACGGCGTTGTCCCTTGCACGATAGGCGTCATGTTTGAGATAGCGATTTCCAGTGGGACAAGCTATATCGGCCGTACTGGACGCTATCCCAATGACAGGTAGTGAGTTAGCGGGTGAATATTTTATGGTGTCGTGATCTTTAATGTCCACTGCACGCCGCGCCGCTGCCGCTTTTCTTCGGGAGATATTGTTTTGGGCCATGCTACGTGGCTTGTTGCTCACGAGGTCTGTAATGTCCCGTGGGAGATCATGGGATGGCAGGGCTGTGTTCCCTCTCTCTTCATAAACGAAATTTCTGGACGATTCCTCGTCCTGGCTTGGTTCCTTCAAAGAACAATACCTGCGCAGCTGTGAGCTCCAGCGCGTTTCTCCCATGTGTTTATCTGCGCCTCACGGTACAGCGTAGCAAGGACTGTGTAGGCGGGCAGGCCTATTAGGACGAGTAGTGCTTGCCTGTTCAGCCGTTCGAGCGTGAGATATCCTTTAGTGCGTCTATAACACTGGTATGTCATACCATACCGAACCTCTGACACGAAAGTGCGGCGTCCCCGAGGGCACGCAGCATCCTATCATCGGCGCGCCCCATGGCTTGTACGTAGCTCGCCTCACAAAGTGCAAAGACACGGCTATGCTTTACCCCGCACACCGAGTGAGAGCGTTTCTTCTAGCTGAAGGGCGCCAGTGAAATTGGTTGTGCTTCCACGCTTAAAACGCGCCCGGAAATTTGTTGCTGGTGTTGAGGGCTTAACAGGGCTGCTGTTTTATCGCCCCGCCAAGTTTTCGTTCTGCGCCCGAAATACGCACACGCGATATTCATACCGCGCGTGGCGCAGTGCATACACGTTACACGGTGCAACGCGGCTCTCGCTTTGAGCGCTCCCCGGGGGCATGTCCTCGAAGGCGACGCTTCCTGCCACAATTTCGTAGCGGAAGCACCACCGTGAAGCCGGCGCGCGAGGGAAGGATGTCAGGGTTTGAGCATCCCTGATAAGAGCTCCCTAACGAAGCCGCCATCCCTTTCTGCCCTCCGCCACCCCCTCCCCTGCCTCTTCGCGACCGTTACTTTCGTACGGGCCGAGATTGCGCTTGACTAGCTGCCCCTGCGTTTCCTTCCTCTGGCTTAAGAGTTACGACCGCCATCCATCCTCGAGTCTTGAACGGGCTATCGTATTACGAGCACATAACAGTATGCAAAACACTACGGAAGTTTCCGTCTTCCTTCTGGTGCGTTATATTCTAAGGTTTCTTTTTTTTTTTTTGCGTCTCAGGCTACATAACCTTCCTGCGAATCCCCGAAGCGGAGTTATGGCTCCTGCATCAAGTAACATGCTCGAAAATAATAGCCATAGAGCTCCTTCTGACAACTGGCTAGCGCCCCCGAAATTATTTGAACCGCCACATTGAGAATGTGGGGGCTAAAATCAAGAATTCGCGTGTCACTCGCGCAATTATAATTCAAGCGTGCATCGGAGTTGACAACTTTTCCTAATGTGATGTTCAGAATAATTGCGACGAAGCGCATTTCCGTAGGCCGATTGCGACGCAAGTACTCGCCTAAGAACCGGGGCAAAAGTAAAAGCCGTATACGGCTGCAATTTATGCAGGGTCGCTTGAGCGAGTAAGAACCAGAATGAAAAACAAATGAGCCGAAAAAATCATGGACAAATCGTTATGCCTAATGGAGTGGCGTAATGGATTGGCACAAGAATAGAAATATACGGCTGAACCGCAGCGCAAAATAAATCAGTCGAACGTGCTCTCTCCACTTTTAAGCGCTGGATATAAGGGAAACGCGTTTGCGGGCTGCATTTTCTCCTCTCACTGCACCCATACCGCGGTCTACGGTATACACGGCGTTAAGCCTTATCGTCATTTTCCTCGGAGGTTGTCGTGCAATCAGTGTTTTTCCGTTGTGTGCGCCCTTGCAGCCGTCTTTTACACTGATGCTTCCCGTGCCAAGGCTGTGTGCACTTTCCTTCCCCATTTTCGTTGTACCCGTCGCTTCATTGCTTGATGCTCACAGGGTATGCTTTTCCTACGCCTCGCGTTGATATTAGAAGCACTCCCGTGTCAGTCTTACTTGACCTTTGAAAATTACCCCACGAGCCTCAACGCTGCTTGCCTTTCGTTTCTTCTGTTCTTTCGCTTTTTTTTTTTCAATGCGGGCTGCAGCGCTAGATAGGGTAATCAATTTACACAGCTAAGACAGGCAACATTTTACGTAGGCCTCGAGCTTTGGGACAACCATTTTATTGAATGAGCTTTGTCGTAAGTTTCACGGAAGAAGGGCGCGGCGATTGCACCTTTTGTCGTTGACGGGATTGTTCTTTATTTTACAAAAAAAAAAAGAAAAAAGGGAGAACACCACTTTCTTGCCGCGACATTATGGCAGCGTGTGCTGCTTGACTGCGCCTCTAATAGGATGCGTTGTACACGGCTGCGCAACAAATGGTTTCACCGATGCAAGAGCGAAGCATAACATCGCGGCTTTGTCGGTAGGAAACTTCGCGCAGGCGCAGGCTCATTAGAGACGGGCACACCAACGATTTCAAAAGTGGAGCGCAGGGGTGGCTAATGGCGCGGAAAGCACCCTACACAGGCGGTAGAGAATAACGATTTCTCGTCTTCCCCGCAGCCTTTTTTTTTTCTGTAACGAAGCATACTATCATTCAAAAAGTCTTTGTAGTCCTGCAGCAATGTCTGTCATACTTTGCAGCTACACTCGCTGCGTCGCTTTTTTTTTTAACTGTAAGCCAGTGTTGCATCATCTCTCTAATAACGCAAATCACCACATCGCCATCGGCATTGTGAAGCATTCTTCTTTTTTTTTTTTTGCGGCAGGCTGTTGCCGACGATGTGCATCATCCTCACACAAACGTGGGGCCTTGACATACAAATATCTACTTTCTATACTAACCACTGCGAAACCTGGAAAACCAAGAAGAGCAAGTGGTAGTGGACTTGAACTTTCTTTACGATGCTTTTTGTGTTTTTTTTTTGTCACAATCACTAAATGAAACCACTCTCTTTTAAATTTAAATGTTCATTCACCTTGCCCGACTTCCCAATTACCCACCATGCATTTATTCTCGCCATAAGCTTTCCCCCGAGTAAGCTAACAAATTAGGCGTGTGTCTTCCTGTTAACCTGCCTGGACTTTCACGTCTCAATCAACCTTCTCCCTGTTGTTTCCAATATTTCACTTCTTTCTACCTCTTCGTTTTATGCTTCCACTATTCGTGTGTTCAATCCGCGCGCGCGTTCGCTCTGCGTATACTCTACAACAACGCGGCTTAAACCGCAAAAATTACGGTGTACAATTTATTATTTATCATTGTCACCTAAAACGGGGAGAGGAGCGTGTCCTTGTTCAAACAAAGAAAAAGAAAGTGAGGAGTCAAGGACACAAGTGAACCTAAACGGGCACTAAAGAAATTACAGTTACCTTTCTCCAAGAAGCCTGGTGTCAAACCATCAATACCGCTTACTGCTCATGATCCCCACAGCAGTAGCACTTTTGATCTATTCACACGATAGAAGATGTTGGCGCACAATTATGGTGCCAGCTATTCCTTGTCTCCTGAACAGGCGAGGAAGCTATAGTATACGTGTATAGCCTTCTATACTTTCGCACATATATTCTTGAAGGAGAAAGAGCAGAAAGAACAGCTGATGCCCACACATAAATCCGTCTCGGCAGTCCAAGGGCAATGGCACTGCTCTGATGAGTCCACGCGGTCACGTTTTCGATCCTGGCCCCGGCAACCGCATTTCCGATGGGTGCGGAATGCAAAAAAGTGCTCGTGCGTTGAGTGCACTTCGAAGAACCTCGCAGCTAGTATACAATTGAAAGTTGTTTGTGGACTTTTTGCAGGTAAAGAAACGAGACGGTGAGAAGGGAGTAGGGTAGCGGGCCGAACATGCGCCCTGCGAGTGTCTGTGGCGGCTACGTACGTTCATATTGGGTGATCACGCGCTGTCGCAATCGTTGTCGCTGTAGACAGGCACTTCAAAAAGAATCTTTGAAAGCAACAATGGGAACAACAATACTGTCACGCATATTATATAGCGACAGTACGGTCTAAAAACTCGACTTAGCATGCAGGGGTGTGTCACGGTGCTGCCATATCTTTTAGAGGACGGTGATATTCTGCCTTTGTCAGCGAAGCCACAAACACACTGTGGAATTTCAGCACAGCAAAAGCTGTGGAAAAATTTTTCTCCGTTAGGCCGTGCGAAGCTATATTAGATGAATAAAGGTTTCTATGCTTCTATTTGACCACCATATTTTCTTCTTCTAGAACACGCAGAATCACAAACGTTTAATTGGATCCCAAGAACAGCCCCGGCTATCGCATTTTCCCTTGAAGGCTGCGTACTGCTTGAGGCATCTTTCGTAAGACAGCCGGCGCTAATAACTCTTTGTCTTCGTTCTTTATTTCCATTGATACATAGCACACTGGCGTCTGCTGCACATAGGTACGCACGTCAGACTTTCTTCCTAATCAAGTTTCCTCGTGCTGCAGACATTGGCAGCACAAAGCCATGAAAGAATAACGGTAGCTGGCACAGAACAATGCCTGAACTGAATTGCATTAGGAGCGAATAATCAGAAATAAGTGTGCAGAGCGAAGCCCGCCCGTCTTATTTCCTTTTCAGATTTCCGGCGACTTCTCTCATACGGTCGGTAACCTTGAAGGCTACTGGCTTTTAGCTGATTAAATGGTTAGGTAGAACTCGTTACCGATTGGGGTCGTTAATTCGGCGACAAGTACCTTGACACGTAAGGCCCCGCGAATTCCTACAAACAAAAAACACACTGCCTCGTCGGCTTCGTAGCGCATATAAAATAGAAACTCGAGAAAATGTTCACAACACCGTCTATTTCGGCTTAGAACAAAGAGGTGGAATCAACATCTTTCGCTACAATAGCAGTAAACGCCATAAAATGGAGACAGAAATCACAAAGTTTTTCCTTGGTAAGTTCTGCATTTCATTGGTCGGTTGACCAATTGCTTAAAACATATCCACAGTCGCAATTTATTGGGATCTGTTCTTACGAACAGTTCCGAGCTAAGTACAGATTTCCACTGATTTCGCTATTTCGATCGATAAGGTCAGCGGTGCGCGGCTTTTGAGACGCCCTGCTTTGTGAATACGGATACAGGTTTCCGCTACAGCTTCTTTGCGGTTGGAAATCGCATCAGCTCACGTCAACCTAATGAAGTAGGACGCCGACCAAACCGACGGGAGATTCTAATCTGATTTCATGCCGTTTTCTTTTTTGTGACAGAAATGATACGGACATTGCAGGTGCATTAATGCTCTCGCTGTGTTCTCCCGTATAAACTCCAAATGCGACAAGCAGGCAAGGGCGAGCCGAGAAGGGTATTTGGTACATCCGCGCCGTCTTCCCGAGCACCCAATGTTGGAGGTCATGTTACTGGAGCCGCTCGACCCCGAGGCCGGGCTAGAGGATGAGTGGGCGTCTCCTCCTCCAGCTTGGCTGCAACTAAGCGTAGCTGTACGCGCGGCCGAGCTCATTAGTAATAGGCTGCGACGCCAGGGCGAAGGGCGAGGATGCAAGCTTCGTGCATGCTGTATTCTCACGCACCTGGTGTTGGAGATAGCACAATCGGAGTTTCGAAGACGTGGTACCATTAAAATGGCGAAGCGAGCGGTAGCACAAAACGTTCGCTTTGGGACAAGCACGCCGCTCACGTGGCCGGCGCTTCCTTATCACGCAAGTGTTGGCGGTCATCGAGCGAAGTCTGTTGAAGTGTGCATGTGTGCGCGTGAAACCATGCAAGGTCAGCTATGAGCGAGTGCTTCCGGCAATTCGTACGGTCTATTGAATACGAAGATTACTTCAGGCAATTGTCTAATACTGTGCTATCGCTATCAATATGCTTCGCCTTTCTGTACAACTGAGATTTCTTTTTCCTTTAACACATATGTTTGCACCTCGGCTTAACTGGATGTCTGTTCACCGACCAATCAGCTATGCATCATTGCCAAATATGGACGAAACTCGCGCAACTGCCACAATTTTCAGTTTACAAGTTGCAAAATACACGTTTAAAGGCATGTGCTGTGAGCGATATGTTATGGTCTGCCTTTTGTTATAGCTTGTTACCAATTTTGCTTCAGCAAATATACAAGAAGTATTGACAGACAGGTCCATCTTGTGCGGTGGTTCCCTAAGAGAGTATGCATTACTAACCGTGATAAGATAAGGTGTAATCAGAACACTGTTGTTCGATAAAACAAAATTTACACAGCTTTAAGAAAAGCGCAAACACGATTTGCCTAATGCTATTGTTATTGTTAATGTTATTAGAGGCACTTTGTTTCCATGCACCGTCGTCTGCAGTACATGAGTCCGAGGATTGGAGTTAATTATTAAGAATCCTAAATCCTCTTCTTCTGGCAAGCAACCGTGGCAGAAGTACAATAATGAATCGAAATTGCATTTCCAAAGTCAACATAAAAATTAAACTTAACTGTTCCAATGAGCTCTAGATTAAAGAACAAAATGAAGATGAGCTGAGCACAGAGCATAGAATGCCATTGTGTCCGTATGGATCTAATGAGCAGCGGGATACATGTGCTGCACACTTCATCAGAGTCAATCGTTTGAACACTTGAAGGAACCTCGTAATGCTCTCAGTCAAACTTTTTTTTTTTTGGGGGGGGGGGGAGGGGCGAGAAGGGGGAGATAGGTTTTCATCGTGTTTTTCTTTGGTTTTTGCACAATGGAACAGACACTAGAGAGAGCTCGTCTGTACTTCCCCCTGGATATCTCGCTCCTCCTTACGTATTTCCTTTTGGTGCACCTTAACAGCAGGATAAGAGGGGGAGAAAGCAAATGATGAATGAAAGGTAGGGAGGTTAACCAGGACTGAACCCGGTTGGCTACCCTACACTGGGGCAAGGGAAAAGGGGACAGAAAGATTAAACGAAGAAGAGAAACGCTTAAGTTCAAGACGCTTAATTATAAACGTCAGTAATAGCATTGGAAACGTTGCTGCTCATCACGACATACAACTCTGAGGCAACAGTAAACCGAGTCGCAGAGTGGGACGATTATCGCAGAAGTTCCTGCTAAGGGTGCCTCTTGATTTGCACAGCCTGGGTCATTATTGGCGTATCTATGAAGTGGCTGTATTCGTTCACGCCCACTGTCCTCGTCCTTTCTTATTGCTCTCTTTATTTTACGCCTGAAAGCATAGTTAAACACTATAGAATAGGGACTACACAAGTCCAAGCTCTTTGCCATTTCCTAGATGTATACTCCTTTGCTTTTTTTCTACTTCGCAATTTTCAGGGAACACTCCACGTTACAAATACAGGTTCAATCATGAGCCCTCAAGCTAGTTCACGTGGTGGCCTTTTTCCATCTCTCGTGCTTCGCGAACGGAAAGCGTCTTCAACGAAACGATTTGCTCAGGATTACCCGACACCCCACGGCTCGTATTACTGGCACCGCGCCTGTTTTCTGGAACTTCTAAGGACAGTGACTTAGCGGTTAAGACGTAAACCACCGCGAATGAGGGCTCAAAAAGACGAAAATCTGGCCGTAGTGAGAGAAGTAGACAGTGAAAAGTACGAGCAATGAAAAATGTTCAAGCTGTTTCTACAGGCTAAAGGGACGAACGCATGCGCAATGCATTCTGACTTATAATTTTGTTTTCCCCTACAAAGGAAGAATTGTTACTCACGCTTCAAGAGAACTTGCTGACCCTGCGCGTTTATCGATTTGGTGGTGGTACTGCTTCAGCTCTACCAGGCAAACTCCAGCGAACAGCCTTGCTCCTTCTGCGCTCGGAAGGATGAACGCATCACACCTCAGCACGTCTGAGAAGGCGAATTCCTGCGAACGCACTTCTCAAACTTTCCATTGCCCAAGGGGTAGCAAAAGCAATACGGATTTTAATAAAGTCCCTCTCCGACTCAAGTCAGCGGTTCTGTGTACTTCGGCCGCTCTTGCCCCAGCTCTCCGAAGTGGAGTTGAGCGCATGCATTCTAATGTTACCGCTCCTCGCAAGCAGGGCAAAAATAAAAATGGCTGTGTGAAGTGAACAGCAGTCACCCGTGACGATGGTACCAAATAAGGCAGCGCTGAAGAAAGAAAAAAAGGCAAGCGCATATTAGCTTCGTATCATCATTCAAAGAAAAATTCGTAACCGTCAGCTTGAACGCAACATACGCCGGCTGTTGCTCTGCCTTGAACTTCGAGATGGGCGCATCGGGCCGTACGCGACGCCCGGAATATCACACGCTTCACTTGACCCGAGTATCTGAAGAAAGTGTTTAAAATTGAAGAATAACTTTCACTGAGGTGAGCCTTCCAAATACTACATTTTTTTTTTCTTAGCCAAACGAGTGCGTTTCATAAAGTCGAGTTGAGTGCAAATTTCGGTGCAATAGTGCGGTTTGAAGTGCTACAGACGTTATAAGAAATTTTAAAAGCAAACGATTATGAGACACACTTTCTCCTGTAAAGCATCGACATTGCTGTGGCAAAAAAAAAACAATGTATTTAAACCGATAACAGGCGAACAAAACGTACATTTTTAATATCATCCTTTGGTTATGTTGTTATCCTGGTAGTAAGTGAAGGCGGCGCGTCATTTTACTACGCTTGCTTTGTTATACAATTTTCAGGTGGGAAGTTGGTATAGAATTAAAGCGTCTCAGTTTTGAGCAAAAGGGATTTTTCGTGAGCCTAATCTAGCAGCTGGAACAAATCATTAAATTTAGCTGCGCTGTATATGGTCTACATAAATAACAACACTTAGAAATTACACAGAAATCAACAGCTGCATGACCATGATGTTCAGTTGCCAGGAATCATTTTCTCCCGTTAAAATTTCATTTAGGCCATTTCACTACGAAGTTCGACGCAACGAATATGAAGCTTATAAGAATTCCGTAGGCTCAGCGAAGACATCAACCTCTGCTAAAGTTTTCTGAATGGCACTGAAGTTTACGAGTCAACTTAAAGGAGACGTTTTTTGTTTTCCTTCTGCATCTACCATGGTCACAAATCGTCATGCAAGTTTTGTGCCAAAGGCTAAAGGTCATAACGCAACCCTCTATCCGCCACGCTTATGCGCAGGCTCGACTACTCCAATAATTAAATCGTTCGATCGATCGATCATTCAATCAATCAATCAATCGCTCAATCAATCAATCAATTTGAACTTTATTATCAACAATATAATTATTTAGAGAAAGAACTTGAACACGCAATTGTAACGCCTCTGTAGAGCAGTGCCATCAACGATGAAGGCATCGGGGCATTTTCAAGTACGGTATCTGTTGCTGTCAAGGTGCGACTTTCTCTGAGATGTCTAATATAGCTGTTTTAGTGCGCTCGAGTCGTTCCTTTACATTTTGTTAGGCTTTTCTTATTTGTACAGCAATTTCTCCTTTCTTATTTTTTTCGACGTCCTTCAGTTGCTCGATTTCAAATGACGTGGTGACGATAAAGTGCATTATAGCCCGGGAGGCATTGTTGTTGGACATGAATGCAGCGCCTTACGCAATCAGAACTTCTAGCGAAGTCTTACGCAGACACTACTTCTAATTCATGGTTAAAATCATTATAAACATGAAAACGCTTTAAAAAATCGAGCAAATGGTACAAACAGCACGCAAGGCCGAGGAATCTTCGAAAATAGTATTGTTGTTTCTGTTATCACCATCTGCTATGCACTATTCTAGTGCATTCTTGTTCAGAATACCTGTGGCATACGTGCGACTTCATTTTCAGAAAGCTGGAGTTTAATATACTGTTGGCAGAAACGCGCCGAGCAACTATCGCGCTAATTTTTTTTATAACCATAGCTGTATTTATATACACAACCAGGTCTCCACGATATATCGCACTGGCTGTTCACTCCCTCGGGGCTCTCTTCGAAGCTCTTCTCGCTCGGTTGAGACATCCCCGTGTGTGCTTCGTGTGTGCCGTCCCACAGACACGCGTTCTTTAAAATATTTCCTTCTGATTTCACTGGGCCAGTCGGTGACACGAGATGCGTGTACACTGCCCATGCCGCCCTGGGATCCTTGCTGGGCCGTCACACGCAGAAGACATAAGGTATATTCTGTGGCAGATGTTGGAATGTTCGTCCAGGAACACTTTAGGGAATCGTTCTTTAAATAAATGCTATGCGAAGAGACATATGATACGTTTATCTGCATTTTATTTCGAACATACTTAATTGTTTCCGGGAGACAAATAGCGAACGCGTCGACTTGTGAAGGTTCCGATGGTCCACATACAGACAGGGACAGAAAGGATACGAAGCACAAAAAAAAATGCACGGTACTATTACCCGGCGTTTTGCTGGATTGTGGTTGGCGTCGAAAGTAAAAAAAGAAACTCAAGAGTTCATCTTTACAAATTACAATAGGAACCGCGTTAGCAGTCAGCCATATTTTAGTATGCCAGGCGTTTTTTTATATAGTATCTAAAGAGAAAGAGAGAGCGTAAAGTTTATTAAAGAGGGGCAGGTTATTCGGGAAAAGCTCGCAGCCTCTGTGATGGTGCTTGAAACATGTACGTATTTCACGGTGAACCAGCTCGCGCCGGAACTAATAAGTAAGGGAGGGGGGGGGGGGTGCATCAATGAATGTATCTTCAATCATGCTTTACACTAAATAACTTTGTATAACATGTATAACATGTTTCTGATTTTCAAATTCTGGAATGAAGTTCCAAGCGATTCTGAAATAGAAAGGTAGGCTACATTGAAGGGCCGGTTATCTGAAGCCGCTGTAAAATATCCGCGCTTTTTGTTTCGCAATAAAACACGCTCACATGTGCCAAAAGCACGGAAAGTCAACAAAAGAAATAATAACGTTTCTGTAAAATAATGTAAAAATAAATATAGCAAGAAGAAACCCATCCATATACACTCGCGTTAATCAACAGCAGCTGATGTCCACTATGCAATAAGAACTTTTATGCGCGCACGCATAAGTGTCAATACTCCAGCAGTCCTGAAAGCAAGCACTTAATATAAGTAGAGTTCACAAGAATCTATTCATGAAACTTAAGCACTTAGCTTGCTGTCCACAATAAAATCCCGTAGAGATACAAAAGCACATCTTTATTTAGCGGGGCATGATTTCCGACCGAGTGTTTTGGTCACAGAAAAATAGTATACGGATCCCACGCACTGTGGGAATCGATGTAAGCGAAGCTTTATATGCTGCTTGCTTTGGTTGATGATAATAAACGGTTATGTTGGTGGCGAATGCGCAATTTCTTCGGCGTTTAGTCGAACGCGAGAGTGGAAAATTGATGTTAAACGTTACCTTGCGTGTGCCATTGCTGTTTGTCTGCGTAGTCCACAGAACACAAAGGCAGACGTGCTTATTTGAGGCGTTCTTTGAGAGGGTTGAGCATTATCACTAGCTCATATATCACATGGCATGATGGCAGAAGTGTTAAAGTTTAGTTGAGTTATGGGGGATGTAGGTAAATAAATTAATTATTATAATTATATATATACATTGTATACATACATTATCGGTCTGCACCACGTTTCGCTGCGTAGCGAAGACGCTCCTGTTCCGCGGGACCCTTCTTGCGGGCCTGGGTGACCTCAACGCGGAGTGCGCGCCTTGGAGCCATTTTCTCTGGCAGGTGTTTACGTGCTCCTTCTGCATGCGTGGCCAGCACACTGTTGAGACGCCAGCTCCAAGGGCTCTCTTAAAGCTATGGACGATTGTAATGTTTACACTATCACAGCCGAGCATGCGACCTCCACAGCCCAGCACCTGCATTTTTGTTGCACAGGAAAGCAAGCACAGCACGTGCCCTACGCACAAACTGTGACACGCTGCCGCGGCGGCACTGTCCGGGATGCGCGGAGGCGAACGCCATCTGGTGGTGTTGCAAAGAACTCAGCGACACGCGCGGTGGGACCACCACAGCAGCAGCAGCAGCAGCAACAGCAGCAGTGCCCGGATATCCGGGAGAAGAGGCAAAGAAAGCTCCACATTAAAAATCACGCCTGCTCAAGTGGCTCGACTCGTCAGCATTGGATATCACGAAAGCCCCGAAAGAAACGCACAAGTTGCAAGCCGTGGAAAGAATGGTGACAATCAGGTAATCGACTTCGGTAGACACCCGGCGACAAGTCTTTGTCTATAATATCAGTGGGAGATGATCCGGCCTTCATCATTGATGGAATATACGACACGCTTGGTCGGCCGCACCCGGCGCGTTCATCTATACATTCGCCAAGGGTTGACGGCACCGCATGCCGTGGCTGCATGGTTATGAGCCGTTCATAATTTATCGCAGTCTGCGGATAGGGCTCAATGATCTTCACCGAGAGCTGCAACAAACGCTGTCACGTTCAGAACAGAACATGGATAGCTGGAATGCTACTGACTCGTTCACTTCCATAAATATTACCGTCCGGATAACAGTATACACTAAACAAGTGAAACGGTACGAAGCAAACAAACAATGAATCGAGAGAACGCATAGGGTATATTTTCTGTGACATTTACTTGACATGTAGAAAAAATAAGCAACAGGGAAATGAGAGTAGTCGAAAAATGAGCAATAAATCGAACTCCTCTGATCGGTTTATTCTCCTCATTCATTGTATATAGCGAGCGCGTCAAAATTGGCAGCCTTCATGCGATGAATTCACATAGGAGGGTTTATTGGTCCAGTTCGCTGCGTCTGAGTTCACATACTGCTACGCGACACATGCGGTTGAAAGGATGTTCCACATACGCCGCCAATGTCGTGAATGGCGTTGATTAGCATTCGAACAGTTAATATTCTTGAGATACGTGCACGACCGATTCGCATCCTGAAGAAGGACGATGTTGTAGGATTTTTTGAGCATCTAAACAGCATAAATCCTTCCATCAAGTTCGTCGTACAAGAAGCTGGAGAAACGATTTCTTTCTTGCCTTCCATCTACATCAGTAATTAGTATACAACCGGGGTAGTTGGAGTAGTATAGGAGAGGCCTTTGCCCTGCAGTGGGCGTAATCAGACTGATGATGATGATGATGATCTACATCAGAGTCTTCTTGGACGCTATGGCTCCGCACTCAGGCGCTGGTTTAATGTTTATCGTCCGTACAAGGCAAGCAGATTGCTCTAGATACCTGAACTTCAAATCAATGCAACAACCTGCTGACAACTGCGCCGTTACGGCACTCGTCAACCGTGGCATGAACACGCGTTTAACTGATCCAGATTTGAAAGGCGGAGCTAGTTGACACTCTCAGGGAGTTGCCATTGAATGCGACGCTAGGTAGCGAGCGCGCCTCGATGGTGCAAAGCGACCGAAAGGGAACGCCTGATTCGCATTCATTTCTGCGATCTGCATAAACTTATCGCTTTCTTTGACAATCACCTTCAATGTTCCTCCGCCTTCTTAATATGCGAAAGCATAATATCCCCCGGTACGCGAAAATTACGCAAGACGGTGGCGCAAGACGGTGGCGCGACCGAATAGTGGTATGAAAAATTATGGACGGCGCAAATAGTAAAAGCACGTCAGAAAATGCTAGCATTGATGTTAAATTTCTCTAGGGAGGTTCCTGTAAAGAAACCAAATTAATGGCTTGGAAAAGTATATTTTGTAAATTTCGGTCTGGGTGGGAATCGAACCGCGTCCTCGAGTTCCCTACACCACGACGGTTGCATGGTCCTGGCTGACTAAAGGTGTTCTTAGTACGTATGTCATTGCACACGCGACGTCGCAGACATCTGCCTGACTAAAGGTGCGGCCTAGCGTGTGTGTCGTTGGGCACGAGATGGCGCAGCCAATGCGGAGAAGGTGGCGCCACATCATGGGTATGTAAAATGAGTGCACAGTAAAATTCGCAGTTTAGCCCTAAACGCGGAGCACCGATTGCGATAGCAAATTAATGGATAGCTGTGCAAAGTAAGGATAGTAGTTTTAGCGACCGTATAAACTCGTAAGCATTCGCTTACTAACTAAATTAACAATGATAAAATATGTAAGCGTGACTGAAAGAGGACGTACGAAGAAGCAGACACACAGAGACAGCGCTGTTTTTGTGTGTCTGCTTATTTCTACGTCCTTGTTCAGTCGCGCTTACACATTCTATCATAGATTCAAACCAACTAGCCCGCCAACGTGTTTTAACTAAATTTACAAGTGCAGTGTCACGCGTGCACAGGTAAACATGAACATATCTCGCTCGATAAGCGCGGAAACTCGTTCTCGAAAGGCTGGAGTGAGGAATCGCGGCAGCAGCAAGCGAATTGACCTTCGTGCATCTCTCGCTTTAAGGCGAACGAAACGTCGAAATCACAGCACATACGAAACTACTGACACTACGGGCACCGCAGATCGATTTGAAGATGAGGACCGCGCGGACGCGCACTTTGACCACGTCGCAGATCGCTTTCAACACACGAGCACCGGCAACGTGTCACTAGGACGTCCGCCAAAGGCGTGTACTACATTCTCCGCCAGTTGCGTGGACAAGGCGGTAGTAGATGCCACGGTTGTCTTCACTCTGTATGAAGCGGTGGGTGAGGAGGACATCGAAGTATCCTAGCAGCCGCCGCAGAACGTCCCTGCTCCCTAACCTGACCCTACTGCCTCGTGCGCGACAGGAGAGGGCGCGCTTACGGCCCGCGTTCCTCGCTCGCACACGCGAGATTGAACCGCGTTCGTACAGCACACCGCACGGCGACGGTTTTACCACCCTTGGATTTTATACAGACCCTCACGGCGACGGCGACGGCAGAAATGCGCCTGGAGTGTCCTTGTAATTGCTATTGCAATAATAAAAAGCACTAATCTCCAACTGAACGACGCTGAGCGTTCTTTCGAGTTATGAGATCCTCGCACGCAAGCGAAGCCGTTGAGACGCTTGGCGCACCTTGATTTGGCCTTACCGAGGCGCTGCTAGTACGCAGACCAGCTTCGCTGGCATTCCAACTTCACAGAGTGGATTGGCCCCCATTTTTTAGTAAGACCGCCACGGGTTCTGTGTTCGGAAGCAACGCTGGAATGCTGAGCATATTCAGAATCAATAACCGGGGAGCACGATTCTGAATTGATTAAATAATACTTCAATGGCAAATTGATGGGGTTCCCAAGCAGAACATGCGTATTGTAACTTAGTAAGGAAATATATAAGTAAAGATAATTGTATTAATTAGGGAGCGAGGGTTCAGGCGAGGAAAAAGAATCCTACAGGGCGTGATTCCCGTCATTGGCTATGTTTGTTACGTCATTGTTACGAGATTGTCAACCGTGACTATGCCAATGTATTTAAACGATTCTACAGATGGACATTTCGCTGCCTTACCTGGCGCATTTACCTGTGTTAGCAGCACTGTACACACTGCTCTCAATTTTAATCTGGGCATCGGCGTACCATAACTGGACCGACAAATAGCTCTCACGTGCCCATCAGAGACCAACTATTGAAGGAACCAGGCCATTGTCGAAGGAATTCCTTTCTCGCCGTGGAAGAAGAGTCCTCCGGCGAAACAAATAAGTGCTGCAACAAAACCTCTCTGGGTTTAGAAAGGGAGCTCGGTGGCGGCGCCCTGCGCCAACCCCATCACAGTTATTGCAGCACAAGCAGAAACCACCGCCAACAACGAGCAGGCGCGCGAAGCGACCACGCGAGCTGAGGTCTGAAGAAGTTAAACAGTCTACTGTAAGGCCATGAAACCTGGCGCTCATGGTCTATCCAGATGACTCAAGCAACAACACAATGCTTCAGAACGTGCTGATTTGTCTCAAGTGCACAGTTTGGTCACCAATTTGGCCGGGCCATTCTCTATCACTCCACGCATTCGAATGAAAGCAGAACACACCACCCGGAGAGAAACGAACAAACAGAATCAGTGCTGTCTACATCTGCGAATGCACCGCTCACTAAATACGCCGTCTGCAAATGCGCCCGTTTGTAAAAGAAAATGCGCCCTGACTGCATTCCAGTATATCACTTGACGAGAAAACTAACAACAACATCCAGGGAATCATTGACTAAAGATGCAGCACTTGTGCCTGCTTGTGCCTAAGGTGTTGTATAATATGAACTAGGAATGGCTCACCACTGGTCAGCATCTTAGAGCGCTTATTAACGAACGAGCAATGTGAGAGCTAACGGGCGTGCCAATCATAAAACCATGCTTGTACAGCTTTGTCAGCAGGCACAAACAGAACCAGTGGAAGTCCAACACGCAGCCCAAATCTTGCGACGTGAAGTCTGTTAATCTAAGCGCTGACGAATGCTTCTCTTTTTTTTTCAATAAAGTTTACTATATCGCTCTCTCTTTCTTTCTATTCCCCTCTCTGCTTCTGGCGGACAAATGCTCTTCCGTGCGCACTCAGGTATGAGCTTCGGGAAGGACAACCACTTTCTGCAAAAACGCAATCGCGGTAACACCAAGACTCGACTGATCACTGGCGCATGCCATGTAACATGGGACTGAATAATGAAGCCAGAAAGGAGATACGCAGCAGCCAAGCATGAAGATGAGTTCGCCAATCACGATGGCA
This sequence comes from Dermacentor variabilis, assembly GCF_050947875.1. Taxonomy (NCBI): domain Eukaryota; kingdom Metazoa; phylum Arthropoda; class Arachnida; order Ixodida; family Ixodidae; genus Dermacentor; species Dermacentor variabilis. Next base: position 141,418,390 of record NC_134569.1, read on the forward strand.
TGCACAGAGATGGGAGGCACATGTATTATGGGTGCAGCAGTAATCGACGAATACGCTACTGCAGCCAATCCCTGCATCAAGCGTAACACAACAGCGACCAAGATCCTCCAATTACGATCAACGACCAGATAAGCAGAGCTTGGATCGATTGAAGCAGTGTTCGCAAAAAGCTACTTCTCTGATCGAGCGTCACGGGCGTGCAAATGTGCACACGGGCACGCGGGATTACAGCGTGCAAGCGTCACACGACCGAGAACCGGAGAACAAGGAAGAGAACGCTGACGCGCCAGCTGCAAGCGTTTCGTCATAAAATCATTTTACACAGAATTACGGGTGATTCTGAAAGGGTAGTGAACGCCTCCGTAGCAGAGACCATGCTGCTATTCCAAGAAACCAGCGGTGGCATGCGACGGTAGTGAACGGTAGGAAAAGGTAGTGAACACCCCCGTAGCAGGACCGTGAACCGCAAAACTAGTCCAGTGCCACAAATGATTGGTTGCCCGATCTGCGGTGTTTAATTCAGTAGCCGTGCTTCGCATAAGGCAATGGCTGCGTACGACCTTCTCGAGCAGGGCATTGCTCTGAAGATGCTCTGAAGGGCATTTTGCGATGTCAGGTGGGTGGTGAGAGGATGAGGTCTTTGCAATGAGTGTATACCCTTAAACATCAATCGCTACACTTTCTACATCTTTCAGCGCATGCCCACCGTATTTGCAGCGATAGCTATTATATGGACACTTCAAGCGAATTTTTGCCATCGCCGTGATGTTCCGCATATACACAAAGAGAAGTTTATTGACGTGAACTGTCATATGTCAATTCCATCTTGTACAATTTTCCAATGCACAAAACAGTCTAAAACCGACAATGGTATATACAATGTACTAATCAAAGGATTGGTTGACAATCTTATTTACAATGTTGTTCCACTTATAAATGCGTAATGACCATTCCTCAAACAAATTTTTATGCACTTGTTGAAGATTTACATTCACACATGATTGTAATAAGTATTATTACTTCATTATTTACATCAGTAACTTACAGCCTATAAAGACGGCAATGCTCCGGAGAGACATCGTTTGGATACCCGCCGTGGTTGCTCAGTGGCTATGGTGTTCGGCTGCTGAGCACGAGGTCGCGGGATCGAATCCCGGCCACGGCGGCCGCATTTCGATGGGGGCGAAATGCGAAAACACCCGTGTGCTTAGATTTAGGTGCACGTTAAAGAACCCCGGGTGGTCAAAATTTCCGGAGTCCTCCACTACGGCGTGCCTCATAATCAGAAAGTGGTTTTGGCACGTAAAACCCCAAATATTATTATTAGACATCGTTTGGCAACAGTGACAGCATCGACTGTGCATCTGCTAAACGGTTCCTGCTTCGCATTGCAGATTTGCCGCCTACGACAGCCCGAAAACCGTATCAGCATCGCTGGTGAACCGGCCTACGATAAAGGTGAAGGACGACTGAGCTGGGCAACTGCGCAAAGCCGGATCGTTCCTATTCAAACGGCGCTGGACACCAGCACCTCATGAACAACTTACAGCCTATAAAGACGGCAATGCTCCAGAAAGACATCATTTGACAGCAGTGACAGCATCCACTGTGCATCTGCTAAACGGTTCCTGCTTCACATTGCAGGTTAGCATTTTTCTTTATTTTGCCTCTTTAAACTTCTTCTGCAGTTTTGCTGTCACTGCTGCCACAGTGTACCACAGTGTGTCTCCATAGTGTTTACCCGGTTGTGTTAAGGTTTGCAAGTGTGCCTAGTTAACTATAGAAATGGCTTCTACAAGACTGACGCTCTATCTGATATTGCTAAAGCCTTGGTTGAAAAGGCGCCAGCTAGCATTAAAGAGGTATCAAAGGTGCTCGTTGAGATGACTTCTAAATTTGTTGAAGCAATGGGTACCCTAAAAGAGGAGATGAACAAGATTGATGCAACGAATAACTCAGTGAAAGCTGAGCTCACTTCCCTCAGCCAATCAGTCGGGTACATGAACGAAAACTTTGAAGATTAATTACCGCAAAGAAATAAAAAGCCTTCGACTTGACCTTATCGAAGTGAAAAACCAGGGCCTGGAATGCAAGAAAGAGAACCTACGGCTAAACAATGAGCTTCAGGAAACGAAAAAGCAGCTTACTGAGTTAAAGCAGTAGAGCAGGCGCGATAACCTTGAATTAAGAGGTATACCAAAGGCTGACAATGAAGACGTCCTCGGAACAATCGGAAAAGTCGCGTCTTCCTTGTGCGCGCAGCTTTCTGATGGTGAAATTAACGTAGCTCACCAGGTCCCATCGAAGAACAATGCGCCTCCAAACAGTAGTTGCGAAGTTCGCATCCAGATCATTTCGTGACAAACTGTTGAAGGCAGCCAAGAAGAAGCGACTGAATACAGCCATGCTGGGTTTTCAGAATGGCGATCCAGTGTACGTAAACGAACACTTGTGCCTCGAAAACAAAATCTTGCTTGGAAAAGCCATCCAACAAAAACGAGAGAAAGGATGGAAATTTGCATGAGTTTCTGAGGGGAATATACTAATGCGGAAATCCGAGAACTCCAAAGTAGTGCATCTAACACGTGAAGAAGACTCAGAAGAAATAGTTTAAGCATTTTTATAACTGGACACCCTATTCGTTAACAATGGCTTATTCAATCAAAGCGATTGACAATCTTTGTAGAGCTAAATCTACATCAATTCTTCATTGCAATATCCGTAGTATTAATAAAAACGTAGACTTGCTTTCTGCTTTCCTGTCGCTACATGCACATTCGTTCAGCGTCATTGCAACAACTGAGACGTGGCTGCGGAAAAGTGAAATAATCAGTCTTCCAGGTTACAGAACAGAATCAAGCGCGCGCGACTCAGGTTCACGCGGGGGTGGCGTTGCATTGTTTGTAAAAGATAATATATCGTATAGTAAAGTTGCAGCGGCCACATATAGTTGCAATGACATTGAATCCCTTTTCATTCGGCTAGAGTGTGACGTTATCATTGGTGCAGTTAGTCGGCCACCGAGCGGTAACCTCGCAAGATTTCTCGATAAATTAGAAACAATTTTCTGCGCTGAGTCAAAGCAGCGAAATGTACCAGTGATTATAGTAGGCGACATGAACATAAACACATATAACATGCATAACCGTGACTATAGCTATTTGTTGCAATCTTACAACTATCGTAATTTAATTACGTCACCGACGCGTATAACTAAGGCATCTTCGTCTTTAATTGACCACGCATTAACAAATCTAGACACGGGGGTTACCGGAGGCGTTTACCTAGAGCCAATCTCTGATCATCTACGTATCTTTGCCGCTTTAGATAATCCAACTAGTACCAAAGAAATAAGAAAACAGCATTGGAATGAAAATAGATTACAAGCTATTACGAGAGGCAATCCTTCGCATTAATTTCAGTGAAATTTTTGAACGAGGATATCGACATTGAAATACCTAGCCTAATTGCATATCTTAATATCGCCGTAGATAGGACTAATAGCAAGGTCTCGAAGGGTCGACATGATACGCCCATGTGCCCGTGGATGACAGAGCACATACTTCAAACACTTAAGGCCAAAGAATACTGGCATGACAAATGGCGCCATAATAAAGATAATATATACTACTTACAGCAATTCAAAGTACAGCGGAATAAATCTGTCGCTATGATTCGATCGCGCAAAAGGGCCTATTATGCTCACCTAATTACACAGACCGCTGGTAACACAAAAAAGATGTGGGAAATTATAAACGAAATCACAGGAAAACAACGCAAGCTAACTGTGCTTCCCGAAACCACTGACAATGACGTTTTAGATTATTTTAACACATACTTCGCATGTATCGGTCCATCCCTGGCTTAAAAGTTTAGTGAATCAGAAAATATATCTACCTTGCAGAGTCCCGTACCTAACACTTTCGTTATGTATACCATTGAACTTGAAGACGTGATGGCAACAGTCAATGAGATGTCAGCCTCTAAAGCCTCCGCGCTAGATGGTATTTCTATTCGAATGATAAAAGAGAATATAGATATGTTAGGGCTAGTATTGTGCCACTTGTTTAACCACTCCGTGAACTGCTCTAGTTATCCGTCTCAGCTGAAGATTGCTAAGGTTGTCCCTATCTTCAAAGATGGAGACCGAAATGACCCTTGCAATTACAGGCCGATATCCGTGCTCAGTACCATTAATACTCTATTTGAAAAAATCCTAACGCATCGGTTCCACAAATTTATTGATAAGTACAAGGTTATGTGCCCACAGCAACATGGCTTTCGTCCGAACCGTTCAACTTCGCCAGCAGTGTTAACGTTAACTCAAACGATTAATGTAGCTTTGCAAAATAATATACTTGTGTGTGTCAAATTCCTGGACCTAAAGAAAACATTCGATACAGTTGATCACAACATACTCCTACATAAACTACAACATTATGGTTTCCGCGGTAGCTCATTAGATCTTCTTACTGACTACCTTCATGAACGAGTAAAAATAGTAAGAATGAACAATATTACGTCATCGCCTAAGCGTACGCGCACTGGAGTCCCTCACGGATCCGTCCTTGGACCACTTTTATTTTCATTATACATTAACGACTTCCCACTTATTTTGGGTACAAGTGAAACTCTTATGTACGCCGACGACACTTGTATTGCAGTAACAGCCGATAACACTTGTGATCTGGAAACTAAAGCAAAAGAAAAGTTGAAAAAAGCAAGTGAATGGTTTTCAATGAACAAACTTACGATTATCGTTATTAAAACCAAATATGTGGTATTTCGAACGCGTAACAATACCTTTCCTGCTAAATCATATGATTTAGAAATAAACGATTTTCCATTAGACGTAGTCAACTCATTTCAATATCTTGGCGTGATTTTCGACAGCAATCTGCACTGGCAAGAAAAAATAAGCGCAGTTTGGAAAAAGCTCGCATCAGGATGCCATGCACTCTCACAAGCACGACATAGTCTCAATACTAACAAACTGCGTATTTTATATTTTGCACTGATCCATAGCCATATCACATATTGTAATGAATCATGGGGTACGACATACAACACTTATCTTGAACCTGTACGCAAACTTCAAGAATGCGCTCTGAGAATAATTACCCATTCATGTCGCGATAAACAAAGTCTGACTTTATTTAATAGAATGGATGTGTTGCCGTATGCTAAAATACACGAATTAAAAATTGCCACGTGTGTCTTCAACATTGTTAAACACAACCTGCCTTTTCATGTTTCTATATTTTACTCATCTTTTCGTGCGACCAGAAATCAAACGTGCGGTAATTTTAATCTTCCTCTAACTAAAAATATATACGTACAACATTTGCTACAGTTTTCAGGGTCAAAAATTTGGAATAAACTACCAGCAGGAATAAAACAAGCAAATAATTTTTCATCGGTGCTTAAGAAATACTTGCTTTGCCTCAATAATATTTTTCAATGGTAACAATTCTGATGTCCTTTCTTTTATTTAGTAACTCGCTGACACCTGCTGAACATATCTTAGTGTTTCGATTTTACCGACATTATTATTGTATGTTCATAATAATGCAGGAACTTGCCTGCAATCCTCCTAATTAGTGTATTGCGTTTACTTAGAAATGTTTAATAGTATAAGATGCTTTTCAATGTTTAGCATTTCATTGTGTACGCTCGTGCTACTTAATGGTATGCAACAAATATGTGTATGCACCTGATGTATCTTATTTGCTTTGTACTTGCAATTGTTATTAATTTTTCATTGTACCCGCAACTAGCCTGTGGCTATGGGTCCAACCAGTTCTGGTATTTCTGTATGTTCTATGTCTGCAAATAAAGAATTGAATTGAAATTATACAATTTATACGTATAGGGTCTTGTTACATAAGTATTAGCACAGCCCTAATTCGTGAGCATCGTTATGGATATGCCTTGTTAGGAGCCATAGGAAATATATGACACACCGGTTAATAATAGGTGATCGGTGTAATAATGTTGTATATTTAGGTATGCGTGTGTTATATGCCGCGCCCTGCTGTATGCGGGTCATATTGCCATACCATTATATCACTACTTTTGCTCATACCAGGTCTTGCATTCTTGATAACATTATTCCTCAGAATTTTGAGAATGGCAGCCCGCAAACAAATGCCATCAAACGAAACACGGACAGCCCTTGCCTTTCATCTTAAATTTTCTCAGGCACTAATATTTAAAATGAGCAACAATATCTGAACTACGACTTTAAAATGATCTAACTTCATTGGCGCGGCTGTGCACTACCTCCGGGATCGGCCCACGAGAGAAGTTTGAAACACACCCGATAGGAAAAAGTGGCGGTAGATTCGTTAAGAATTACGTCGACGTTTATAAATAAACATAGATGAAACTGGCCGATGGCATTATTCTGAGGACTGTAGCAAAACAACTCGTTTTAAATTACTCAGTTTACGTTTCCATGAATTCATATTGTCACTCTGCAGTTACGAGTCTTCCACATCGCGTAATATTCAAACATGTTGCTGTCGCATTCATTGCTTCGCCCGTACGTCGAAACTAATTTTTCGTTTATCGCTGTTCGACCAAACTTTGATCCCCATTTTATGCTGCGTCATGAATGTCACGCTTGTGCATATTAAATGTGACTATAGATGCGGACCTCTTCTAGAAGGCTATAGAAGACTGACGCACATACGCATTTCTGCTGTTAAGGCACGTTGAGACGCCAATCAGGAGTTTACAGGGAATACGCGTTGCGAATCTTCATTTTTACTTTATAGGTTTTCCTTGGAGATTTCTTATCTGGTTTACACAGCTGCGTTGGCAAACAACGCCTTGTGGGCAAGTTGAGTCTGCACAATGTGGATGCGCCGCTCACCATTCCAAGCTCTCAGGTCGAGGTCCAACGCCGACGATGGAGACGTGTTGACTGATGAAGATAACCTGATGAGCGCCGCTTCCCGTGTACAAAGAATGTGTCTCCTTACGAAACCACTGCATAAATGTTCTTGACAAGATGAACCGCCGAACAGGCTTCTCATTGTCAGTCACCATTCGGGGCCCTTCGAAGCAGCAGCCAGATACTACGTTGCGAGTCTGCACCCGAGAACTTAAAGAAACTGCACAAAAAATGAGCTAGCTTTTGCAAACGTTGCTCATACTTCTCGCCGTATTTTTCGATGATGCTATGTTGAAACGCCAGGAAAGGCAAGCTCTTCTAGAGGAGCTAGTGCCACCATAGATAAACGCATATCCTCCTGATGAAGACGTCTGAGATCTGATGTCGTCTGTGCTTTTTTTTTCCCACCTCGAGAGAGTGCTGCTGGGCTAAACTATTGCGAGAAATCCAAAAAAATAAGGCTGCTGTTATTATTCATGCAGGATACCGTAATATTTATTCAGGCCATAGTCTTGATAGATGATACAGCAATACGAAGCTGCATAGCGTAAATATTCCACAGAGGCGAAAATACGAGATGGCAGCGGCTTTTGATGCCTCGAGAGTTTAAAAAAAACGAAAGAAGGAGTTTAAGAGCATTTCGAACTTTAGAACTTCAAAATTGCCTCTTCGAATCTTTCGACATCGTAAACTCTTTCTATGCGAACCGAGAACAATGTGACTCAACACATTTTCCGAGATAAAAGCAGCCTCGGGCTCTGACCCCGGCATCAACAAATGCACACGATTCTCTTCTCGGTGTCGCGAGCTAATGGCGCTCTCTTTCTAAACAATGCCGAGCCCTACACGGGAAGCTTTTGTAAGGAGGTTACTGAATTACGCATTCCACTGAGACACTTTGTCGTTCAAAAGATATAGCCGTTTGCTCTTTTTACTACACTCCTGCGCCCAACAGCAAACGAAGCGTTGCCTGCGCCTAAGGACTGTGCAGCTTTAGCTAAGGAAGGAAACCGCACTAGCGTTAGCACTATAGCACCAGCTTTAGCATTGGCACTAGCAATAGCCGCTGGATAAAAAGAAATTGTGGCCTGCCACTTCGAGCGGGCTGCAAAAGGAGCGAATGTCTATGCCGCAGTTGCATTCTCGGCCGCTTGGCTGGGCCGAAGGGTGCTCGCGCGAGAACGGGACGCATCGGTTTCCACGGGCGACGGCATTCGAAGCGCGTTCTTGACACATTTTCTGTGCCGATCCCAGACAACAGTCCCCGACTGGTGACACCGGGGCGGAACACAGCGTTTGCGATGCATGCGGCAGGCCGCACTTCTTTTTTAATCCAGCAGCCGTGACACCAGTTAATTGTCCTAATCCGGTGACACAATTTCAACGCCACAGACGTCGCGTAGCGCAAGAAAGACGGCACGCATGCTGAGCATAAACTTTTATTGACCTCCTAGCAAGACAACTAGCTTGGTGTCCTTCGCATTTTGCGGGCTCTACATGCTGCTCAACAATGAATGGCAGAACGTAATCACGCGTTTTAGTGCCATAACAGCTCTGGGATGAATCATTAAAAGAAGGCAAAGAAAAGCAAGACACATTCCCCCATCGCGAATTAGTATTGTGCTGTGTGTGACTACGACCGTATCTTTCTGTTTCTGTCTTGCCTTTTTGAGAGGGAGCTATACACGGGGAGACTCACACAGTTCGCTCATTTCACTTAAATGGAGAATGCTTTAAATGTTACTCGCTTTCCCACACGTGATAATTGTTTGTTGCAACCGTCACTTTTGCTTGTCTGTTTGGCTAACGTAGCCTATCATGAGACGTCAGCAATGGCTGATTCCCAGAGAGCGGCCTAGAGAGAGGCCCCACGTGAAGAATACGTCAACTTATTCAATTGGGCGCGGGCATTTCACATTCAGGACCAGCAGAGGGACCTCTGGCGACAATTTTCTGTGCAACAAAGTGATACGCTGGCACGTAGAAAACAATAACGCACTTCCAGACGAAGAATCTATCGAGCAATATTTTTCAGCTAATGTTTTGCTTTAGTGTCCCCAGAACTTTCCTGCCACCTAATTTCGCTCTCTCTCTCTCTCCGTATTTCATTGTCTGGCATTTTACCTTCTCTGTTGCGATAGAAATCAGTTATTTTATGTTATTTACAGATACTGCAGATCCTTTCCAAACCGGAAGCAGGAATGGGTACATCAGTCAGTATGAAAACAGTACAAAACACAAAAGTTAATAAAGACAAGTGCAATCGCTGTAGAAACGCAAATGCTATGAAGTAGTATTAATACAACAAAGAAACGATAGAAAAAAAAACACTAAGCTAGTCGGGAATATAAACCATTAAATCTCGGGAAGTACCGTTGTCTCTACTTTTTTTCCAGATAAATGAAGTGTCGTGCAGTTCACTACAATGCTCGGTAACTTGTTACAATAAAATATGACTTGAGGAAATAACGAATATTTATGGGAGTTTACTCTACTAAATGGTCGACGGATGGTTTTACACTGGTTAGTTCTTGTCGATTGCTTAAAGGGGTATCGTAAGTAGAGGGAACAAGTAATTCGGTAATGCCCATGGTAGAGGAGCTATATAAATTTAAGTTTAGAAATTATTCTGCGGTTTCTTACTGGTTGAGGATTTGCTCTCTTTACTAGGCTAGTTGCGCTACCGTATGGCGAGTATTCCGAGTAGATGAAGCGTGCGGCAAATTTCTGAATATCTTCGATTTGGTCAGTTAAGTATTTTTGAAATGGGTCTCATATTATGTCTGCGCATTCTAATACCGTTCTTACCAGTGTCTTGCAGCTATTCAGTTTACCTGATGACGGTGCGTTACGCAGTCGTCTTTTACGGAAGGACAGTTTCCAAAGAGCTTGCTCACAAATTGAAGTAATTTGTGGTTCCCAGTTCAGATTACTTCTCAGTGCAACTCTAAATATTTGACCACACCGTACATGGCGATTTCAGTTCCGTCCAGTTTGTATGTGAAGTTATGGTTCTTTTTTATTGGTGACTTTAAAACATTTATTTTATTGGCGTTCAGCTTCAAACCCCATTTCAATCTCCATGTTGTATGTTTATTATGCAATTTTGAAGTCTAATTTGATCATACCGATTGTTTACGATTATGTACACTACACAGCCATCTGCAGTGGCGTAGCCAGAAATTTTGTGCGGAGGGGCTCATGTTGCAGCTCGGCCTCCTCCTTAAGAGGAAGCTTTAGCTCGGGTGCTGCTATATAAATACATGTAGAAGGGTTTTTCGTTTTTCCTCGCAACAACTGCACCAAATTTGGCAATGTTTCTTGACTTTAAAAGAAATACTTAAATTCTAGTGACTGTTGTTTTCGAATTTTTCATTTAGGCGGTCACTTCTTTATTAAAAATTGGCCAAAATTGCAATTTTTCAGAAAACGGAACTATCAAGCCTAAAACTCAGTAACTCAACAATGAAAAATGATAGCACAATTCTGTGAATTGCATTTAATAGTACAGCTAGAGCGGACAAAATAGATATGTTAAACATAAATCTAAAAAAATAGTATTATGATATACGACTTTTGCAGAACCCTTGTACACAACGTAGCCAATGCAGGCAAGATACAAATTGACAAACGAAATTTGTCGGCATTGACTTTCCCAACAGTTGCCGTTTACAGACCCGAGATATCTGTTCTTGGTGCATACCTATTATTTTGCAAACGTCGTGCTTCCATTTTTTCGAAATTTCATATTTTTCGAGATATTTTATACAAAATTCAGGCCGTAAACTGAAATTCCGTTTCCAACAGACACTATAATTTACCTTCTCTCTCAAATGCAACAAATTTCATTAAAAGCGATTAGCAGGATTATCTCAGAAAAGCGTTTCTGCGTTTTACATGTATTTGAATAGGCCGCGTCGGATTGGGCCCCAGCTAAAGCTTCCTCTTAAACAATTTGTCGAGGGATCAAATACATGAATAATAACTGCATTACCATTGTCAAAAAGGCTGTAAACGAATTCTTGAACGCTACGCACTGTCCAAAGAAGTAAAATGTGTATTTTTACATAAGAGAATATTCTCGTATGTGTCAATAATTGTGCCCGAAGTAACTCATATCAATGCTTCCATGTTTTTGTCTATTTAATAAGTAAAGAAAATATCACACGAACTTTAGAGCTATGTCAGTTCGAAACCAGGAAAGCAGCGCATGCCGCAGATATGAAAAATGAAAAGGCCATGAAATGAACAAAGTTGAGGACAAATATGTTAATGAAACTTAGTCATTCAAGAACCGTGTTTACATTCTTGTATATATGCAATGGCCAGTGAAAAATCTCCATGACGCTGTCATTTGTTCCAATGTATTACGCAGGAGCAGCTGTCACCGGTTGTAAATCGTGAGTAATTGCACAGAAATTATAGTCGCAACAGAGAGCACGCATAAAAAGCAGGAGTTCTGCAAGCTATACGAGGGCGAGTCAAATGAATGTGAGCCAATGCGAATATATGACAAACGGGGTACTTTATTAAAACGTAGTCTTCATGAGAATTTAGACATTTGCCCCATTGACTAACTAGTCGCGTGATTCCCGTGTCATGAAACTCCTTAGGTTGCTGCTTCAAAAAGTCTGTAACTGACTCTTTCACGTCATCGTCCGGCACGAATCTAGTTCCGTTTAGCTGTTTTTCTGTTGCCCCAAAATGTGGCAGTCGCATTGGGACAGGTCCGAGCTGTATGACGGATGTTGCAGAGTTGCCCACTTGAACTTTGCCAGTTTTGTATTAACCACATCAGCGACGTGGGGACGGGCATTGTCGTGGAACAAGATGACCCAATTCGTCAATGTTGCACGTAGTTTGTTCTTGATTGCGACACGCAGTGGTTCCGGCGTTTCACAATATCGGAAACAACTGGTAGTCTCTCAAGATTGAGCAAATTCTATCAGTAATGGCCCCTGACGATCGAAAAAAAAGTCAACAACACCTTTCCGGCGAAAATGACGGCCTTAGCGTTCTTTGGCCGTGGTAAATTCGAATTTTTCCACTGTAAGCTTTGCCGTCGTGTTACAGACTCGTAGTAGCGGCACCATGGTTCGTCTCCGATCACAATAGCAAACAAGAAATCGTCATCCTCATTTTGATACCGGATCAGATTAGTCAAAGCAGCGCCAAACTTCTCCGTCTTCTGGCGGTGGATCAAAATCTTGGGCATCAATCGGCTCTTGCGCACACAAGAGCCGATAACCGAGGTGCTCATTAATTATGGCGTGAACCGAGCCGTGACCGTTTTTCACACGCTCTGCCAGTTCATCGATGCTTGTCCTCCATTCTTGTCTCATCAGCTCATCAACCTTTGAAACTGTGCGGGATGTGATTGCACGATGGCTTTGGCCCGGTCTTGGAATACCTTTGCAACTTTCCCATTCATCTTTGAACCGTTTGCTCCCACGCTTTACAGTAGCCAATGAAATGCAATGTTCAACGTACACGGCAGCCACACGGCGATTAATTGCTTCTTGGGAAACACCTTTAGCTGTCAAAAACTTCGCGACGCCACGCATTCAGCTTTTGGGGCGTCCATTATGTCAGGCAACCATGTTCAACCCAGTGTATGAGAGCATTAAAGAACATTTATCCTCACACATGCGTACCACTCTTGTAGATGAGATGGCACTCTGCTACGCGCATGCCTCGCTGATAATGAACCGAACCATTATTGCGACTCGCACTTGTGCATTAGAAATGCGAAGATACAATGGGATTTACAAATGCGAAGATACAGCTTGATAAAGGGCAAAAAGTGTAGCTGGAAACAAAGTTCACTGCACGTATACACGAAGCCTCGCAACAAGATATTTAAATATACGTATAAGTCTCCATTAAATCTACGTATCTAAGAAAAAGTTGCTCTATATAATGCGTCAAACAAGGCAAATAAGCATGTTGCGCGATCACAGATTCACAGAATCCTAGATTCCGCCCCAATTCCATCCACTCCCCCCGATGTATCACGCGCGACGGAAGGCCGCGCGCTTGCTCCCCGCTTTCTCCTTTGCGCACACACGACTGAGCCACCATCGTCGGCTCAGCCATTCCACCCCCACCCCTACGCTTTCACTCGCACATACAGCATGCGGCACGCGGTCACGATGTTATCACCCTTGGACTTTATACGAAACATGAGGGCGACGGCGACGGCAGGAATGCGAATGGAGTGTCCATATAATTGCTATCGCAATAATAAGAGTATCTGGCAACTGAAGCGTCCTGTGGCTCATTACTTTCCACAAAAGAAAACGCAACAAAATCGAACTTTAACTATGCGACAATTTGCTGCGCCGCAACAATGTATTTTTTTTCCTTCTGTGGGGCGGGGGCACCGAAATGAAAAAACGCATAGGAAAGTATGTTGGCCACAATCGAATGCCTACTTTGGGCACCTAATGTGGCTACGGAAGGAATATCGAAGAAAACATGAAACTTTTGGTCCACTGAGAACCAACCATACACATACTGCTCGGTATCCTACACCGGCGAGACAAGACTTTCCGGAGAAGTTCTGCAAAAGCGAACGCGGTGCAATGCGTCCAGTCCCCACAGTGATGGCGGCGAGCGACCATTGTTTCTTTTTTCTCGCTTGCTAGCCAGAAAATGTCCAAAACTCTGCCAGGCGAAAATCCACTCGGCCAGAGAAAACCGAACGCGCACCGAAGTGCGTCGCGCGGTATAGTCGGGGCCACGCGATAAAAACGTGTAGCGCCAGCCGCTCGAGCCTCGTGTAGACGCGAGCGTCTACGTCATCCCTCGTGCGACGCCGATGCTGCTGCCGCTACAGAGGGCTCCCCCCCTAGAGAGGAGGAAAGTTCGACGAACGATGGAAAGTCCACGTGACGCGGCGTGTCTTGGCGTTGGTCTTGGGTGTCACGTGCACTGGCGGCGGCGAAGGATGCAGCAGGGTCGCGTCGCATACTGGTGGAGCTGATGGTGTGGGTGCTTTTATGTAGGCGGGTTTGAGACGTTCCAGGGCAATTGTGTCCGATCGGCCGTTGACATTCACAACAAACGTCGTCGGACGACGCTCTAGAACATAATATGGCCCGGAGTAGTGTGGTTGCAAAGGCTTCCGCACAGTACAGTTACGCACGAAAACGTGGGTAGCAGAGCTGAGTGCGGGAGAAACGTACGGGGACCTTGCTTCTTGTGAACGTGTAGGCACGGGGCGCATCTGGCTGAAGAAAGCTTGCAGTTCGGCGACGTAGTCGGCAGGTGATGGCATAGGCGTTTGGGGGGTGGCGACAAAGAAATCGCACGGAAGGCGTAGGTGGGTGCCGTAGACTAGCTGAGCACAGGAGCAACCTAGGTCACTCTTGAGTACGGCTCTGATGCCAAGTAAGACAAGGGGCAAATGTAGGACCCACTTCTCCGGCGATTCATGTGCCATAAGGGAGGCCTTGAGATGCCGGTGAAAACGTTCAACTAGTCCATAGGACTGAGGGTGGTAAGCAGTTGTGCGAAAACGTGTCGTCACGCTGTTGACTGGCGAGTAAGTCGGCCTCGATGATGAAAGGCTCCGATGTCAACGTGGAAACGACATTGACACGACTGAGGACGTCGGCTGGAACGTTGTCGGTGCCCTTGATGTGGCGGAACGTTGTTGTAAACTCGGAAATGTAGGAAAGGTGTCGAACCTCGCGGGGCGAGTAACAGGACGCCGAACGATTCATTGCGTGCACAAGGGGCTTGTGGTCCGTCAAGACAGTGAATGCACGGCCTTCGAGGAAATGGCGAAAATGCTTGATAGCCAGGTAAACAGCGAGTAATTCACGGCCGAACACGCTGTAGCGGGACTGCGCAGGCTTCAGTTTCTTGGAGAAAAAAGCGAGTGGATGCCACGCATTGTCGATGAATTGCTGCAGAACGGCACCAACGGCGTTGTTTGAAGCGTCGGTCATGATGACAGTGGGTGCGTCTGGCTTTGGGTGTCTAAGCAGCGTGGCGTCGGCGAGGGCAGACTTGACTCTTGTGAAAGCGTCGGTGGCCTCTGCAGTCCACTGAAGCGCTTGTTTGCGTTTGTTTACCAGGAGGGCGTCTAGCGGAGCCATAAGTCGTGCGCACTTGGGAATGAATCGGCGGTAGAAATTGACGAAACCGAGAAATTGGCGAAGCTTGGTGAGTGTGGTCGGTCTGGGAAGGTTTTCGATGACGCGAATCTTAGACGGCAGAGGTCGAATGCCGTTAGCGTCGACGATATGACCGAGGAACTCGAGTTCGGGTTGACCGAATTCACTCTTGGCGGCGTTGATGACAATTCCTTTACTGGCAAGGCGTGAAAACAACAACCGCAAGTGGTGAAGATGTTCTTCTGCCGAAGTGCTTGCGACGAGAAGGTCGTCAATGTATGCAAAAACGAAAGGCAAACCTCGGGTGACGGAATCGATGAAACGCTGAAAAGATTGGCCCGCGTTCCGTAAACCGAAAGGCATGCGGAGAAATTCGAAAAGACCGAAGGGTGTGGTGATGGCGGTCTTGGGAATGTCTTCTTCAGCGACCGGTAGTTGATGGTAGGCGCGAACGAGATCGATCTTAGAAAAGATCGTCGCACCGTGCAACGCTACCGTGAAGTCCTGAATGTTCGGTAGAGGGTAGCGATCAGGAACGGTGACGTTGTTTAGTGCCCGGTAATCACCGCATGGGCGCCAGTCTCCCGTCTTCTCAGGCACCATGTGAAGTGGTGATGCCCAGTTACTGGAGGAAGGGCGGATGATGCCAAGTTGCAGCATGTGTTCGAACTCCGCGCGAGCAATCTTGAGTTTCTCCCGGGACAATCGCCGGGGTCGGAAGTAGACCGGTGGGCCGGAGGTGACGATGTGATGGCACACGTCATGTTGTACCGGTTGCGTCCAGTCCGGCAGGCGCGTCAAAGTGGGAAACTCTCGTAGGAGCGCGGCGAAAGGTTCGTCCAACATGGCAGAAATAGGCGCTATGGGCGATGTGCCTGATGATGGGACGCCGGGAACGGATAGCTGGGTCACGGAGTCGATGAGACGGCGTCGTTGGATGTCAACAAGGAGTCCGTAGTTATGCAAGAAGTCTGCTCCAATGACTGCATGACGGACGTCTGCAACCAGGAAAATCCAGCGGAACGCTCGTCGAAGGCCAAGGTTTAGCATGACGGAGCGTGACGAGAAAACTGGAATCCTGGTGCCGTTGACTGCTTGCAAAAACGACACAGGAGTCGCTTTTCGGTCGGAGCGCTGGGCGGGGAGAATGCTGACGTCAGCACCTGTGTCGACTAAGAATCGTTGTCCCGTAACTCTGTCCGTCACGTAGAAAAGGCGACTTGTGTGTTGGGCCGGACCACTCGTCGCCGTTAGAGGTCGGCCGGCCTGTTTCCCTGCCAAGCGCAGGGACGCCGACAGTGACGAGCGTCGTTTCCAAAACGGCGGTGGTAGTAGCAAACTCCAGGCGTTGTAGTTGAGGTTTCATTTTGGGTGCCCGTGCGTCTCGATCTGCTGGAACTACGGCTGCGTGGGCGATGAGACGCGCGGCGATGTTCCGCTCCACAGATGATGCGTTCCAGGCGCTCACACAAGGAGTCGAGCGGAGATTGCACTGCGGAAGAGCAGGGAAGAGTTTGCAGAGCGGTTGTATTGTCACCCGGAGACTGTGACGTGGCTGCGATGGTTGGGGTGGCTACTTCCATGACTTTGTCGGCCAAAGCGGCAAGTCCGGTAAGGTCCATGGTAGAGGCTGTCGCCAGGACCATCTGCACGTTAGCCGGGAGTCGTTGCAAAAACAGTTCGCGCAACAGCGTGTCGTCGATGGATCTCGCGTTGTTTCCGAGCAGCTGGCTCATTCGGCGAAGAAGTTGACTAGGGCGTCGGTCGCCGAGTTCTTCAGCGGACAGAAGCTGCTGGATGCGAGAACGTTGTGAAGCTGCTGTGCGCTGTAGCAGCGCTGCCTTGAGATCGTCATAGGCGGCGGCAGACAATGGGGAGTTCAGCAAATCTGCCACCTCGTCAATGGCGGCGGGCGAGAGCGCTGCGACGGCGTAATGGAACTTCGAGGCTTGAGAGCGGATACCAACGACTTGAAATTGCGCTTCGGCCTGAAGAAACCACGCCGAAGGATGCTGGTCCCAGTACTGTGGGAGGCGGACAGCGATGGCGGAACAGGAGGGCTCACCGCGTTCCTCGGATGGGTTCTGGCCTTGAGCACTCGTAGCGTCGGTCTGGTCCATGGTCGTCTCTACCACAGGAGCGTATGGCAGTATCACGTCCGGGTCACCAAACTGTGGCGACGAACGACCACGTAGACCGTTAAAGTCTCGGGCTCTCGCAGGAGAGGAAGAACCGACAATCCGTCTCTTAGCGTAGCATTCTTTTTAATGATCTCCTTCGGAACGCTAGCTCGAGCGGCTGGCGCTCCGGCACGGGCCAGCGTTCCGAAGGAGATCATTAAAAAGAATGCTACGCTAAGAGACGGACTGTCGGTTCTTCCTCTCCTGCGAGAGCCCGAGACTTTAACGGTCTACGTGGTCGTTCGTCGCCACAAACGTATGCGCTCTGGCTGGCTCTGGCAGCCCGCGGGTATGGTAGCGAGAACAAAAAAAAAAACATTGAAGAAGCTCAATGTGTCCTCGCGAATAAAAGTCAGTAGAAAAAATAAATAAGAACGTAGCTACCTTGGCTGGTTTTACTGTTTTGTCATGTATGTTCTGGCATAGGTTAAAAAAAATGTTGATATTTTTGTTATGTGACATAGCGGCACAAATGAACCACGACAACGCCTCGTCTCATTCAACCTCGCTGCGTGCTTTGTCAGCTTGTCTGCTAGTGTGTTGATTTGACTTGCCTCGTTGTATGTTCCGATGTAAGACTTTAGAAAAGTCAATGGACCTTTGGCGTCAAATGTTTATAACAACATTAAACCCACAAAGTTCCGCAATTGCAAATCTAAAGCACAACTTTGGAAATGTCAATGCACCTTTCACATCAAGAGTTTATGAGATTTATACCCATAAATTTACGTAAATGACATCCATGCGCTCCATAGATTCCGCGGCCTCAGCGAGATGCCGCGGCGAACCCGCTCACCATCAAAACGCCCTCGAAACATTGTGGTCGGGTGGGGCTGCTTGGCGTTATGTGACTCTCGGTGCATGGGCGTTCGAGAAGATGACCTGAGTTCGCAATCTTCGCGGTTAAATGTCTTTTCGAGCGTCAAAAAGACATTCTAGACAAAATCCAGAATGATTTCAGGCGCCGGGGGTTGCTTTCGTCGGCGGTGCATTGACAGCACGAAAAAATTTCGGGGGGAGCTGAAGCCCAATAAGCCCCCCCTCCCCCCCCCCTGGCTACGCCCCTGGCCATCCGCAAAAATACGTATTTGTATGGGGGATTTAATGCAAAATTGTATGTCATTGATGTAAAGAAGAAATAATACCGGTGCTAAAACCAAGCCTTGGGGTACTCTCGAGTACACGCATAAATATTCTGAAGGACTGTCGTTTATGACAACGCACTATTTTCGGTGTTGTAAGAAATAGGAAGTCTATGACATAATTTTACTGTCGATATTGAAGGCTGCAAGCGTTGTGATTAGGTCATGATGCGGAACTAATTCAAAAGCTTTCGAGAAGTCAAGGAAGATTGCGTCAATCTTACCCCCTTTGTTAAATGTATCAAAGAAAACATGCGTTAACCCGCAAGTTGTGTTGTGTTGGAGACCTGATCGAAAACCATATTGTTGACCGAAAAGGAGATTGTTAGTTTCCAGGTGAGTTATAATAGCTTTCAAGATTACTTGTTCGAATAATTTACAACACGTACTTTTCAATGACGCGGGTCGATAATGGTTAAGTTCGAGTTTACAGCCAGACTTTTGTATGGGAATAATTTTTGCATGACGACAGTCTTCTGGAATTTCTAATGTTTCTAAGGACGCCTCATCAATTTTGTGCAAATACAATGACACTGCATTGGCATATCGGTTCAAAAAGGCGTTTGAAATCTCAGCAGGACTGAGGATTTCTTCACATCGCGGTTTCGAAGAGACATAAAACTTCCTCTTGACTTATGTTTAGGCTAGACGTTGTTTGTTCAAAAGAGTTAGAAGACATCAGAAAGTTCGTAACTTTCCTTGTAAATGCAGATTGGAAAAAGGTGTTAAATGCTGTGGCGATAGATTAAACATACGTGATTCTTTGGTTCCAAGAAGTAATTTGGGTTATGCAAGGTTTTTCGTTAGATAGGTATCGCCAGAACTTATGTGGATTGTTGTGCATAAATGATTGAAGAGTAGTGTAATAAAATCGCGCTTTGGCTTCTCAAACTTTTTTGTGCATGCTGTTCATAAGTCCGTAGATATCTTGCATCACGCCTGCTTTACACGTGCGCCTAATTTTTCGTTTCAGGTGAATTATATCACGCGTGACCCACGCA
This sequence comes from Dermacentor variabilis, assembly GCF_050947875.1. Lineage (NCBI taxonomy): Eukaryota > Metazoa > Arthropoda > Arachnida > Ixodida > Ixodidae > Dermacentor > Dermacentor variabilis. The sequence continues at coordinate 141,437,734 of NC_134569.1, forward strand.
TAATGCCTGTTGGTGCGTTTTTTTACGAGACAGAATAAAATTCCTTTCACAGAAATGTACAAGAGCGTTAAATTGTGACCACATTTGGTGTACGTCGTTGGTAGCGTTAAGTTGGGTAAGGTTAGATTCGCCTAGCACCGCGTCAACATCTGCGCGCGCGTCGTCCTTGACATAGAGAAACGACTGTTTGAAAGGCGCACATGTTGTTGTAATAGGACAAGCCACGCAAACAAACTTGTGATCAGTAATGCCTTTATTTAGCGTGATAGTGCATATTTTCAGTGCACGTGTCCCGAACACGAAGTCAAGAAGACAAGAGGAAGTAGCAGCAATTCGAGTGTCAGCACAGACAATTTGGCACCAAGAAAATCTGAATGCGGTGTAAAGTAGAAGTTCTGCGTTCCTGATTTCCCTGCCGTCGTGGCTCTAGTTAGCCCAATTCGCCCAATTCTCAGTCACCAAAAAAATGGACCAGCAATGAGATTGAACCAGAAGAGTACACGTGAGTGCTGCTCGAAGCGCAGAAATCTCCACCCCCGCCGAACTCGTCATACAGGATGTCTTGATTGTAATTTTAACAGACTTTGCTGGTACGACAACTACTCCTGCCGAACGAGTAGATTTGACAGAACCATCAGTATAAACCTGGTGTCGGTTGTGGTGCGCCTCTCATGGAAATTGTAGCGTTACTTTCGCACAGCTAACGGCACACCACCTTTTCTGTTCAAGTCAGGAATAGTAAGGTGTACCTTTGGTTGATGCATACACCACGAAGTACAATGGCGGTCTTCTAGCCATTGTAAAAGCTGATAACAAAAAGCCGTGGTGTTGTTTACTTATTTTGGCGTGCATTGTACATGGCCTCATTACAGGTAGTTAAGCCAGATGGGGCGATGGAAGCCCAGTAAGGCGCCTTATATGAGTCCTAAGGGCGTCAAATGAAGTGTGCGTATGTCGTGACTGGGCGATCACGTGCAATGGCTAGGGTAGCCGCTGTAGATGCACGCAATGGGAGTCCAAGACAGGTCCAGTATGCTTGAGTTTGGAGGCTCTGAAGTGTACGGATGTTTGTTACGCAAGTGTTCTCCAGCACAAATGTACTTACCTTAAGAAGCCCAGAAAAAAGTGCACGGTACAACAGCAGCACCAATTGCACTGATGAACCCCGGGACATTCCGCCGATAAATGCGAAAATACGAACAGTGTTGTTCAATTCTTTTTAATATATGATGTGCGAAGGCTCCAAGATTGGTCCCAGTCGTTGATGTTGCCTAAAAATCAGTGTTTTCTTATTTTGTTCGGGGTTGTTTGAATGTTGATTCCAACGGCGAAC